>NC_064851.1:119669933-119872433 GCF_024139225.1 Suncus etruscus
TCTTTATTTTTTGCTTGTTTTTTTTTTTTTTTTTTGCCACACCTGGTGATGCTCTGGGGTTACTCCTGGCTCTGTAATTAGGAATCACTTCTGGTGGTTTTTTGGGGGACCTTATATTATGGTGGGTATCTTATCCAATTTGGCGATATGCAAGTCAAATGCCCTATTTGCAGTAATTTTAAAGCTCTATATTTTTTCATAATTCTTATTTTTAGTTCTTATATTTCATTTAAAATGTGAAGAAGGTAGATAGACAAAGTGGCTTCTGTCAATGAGTTTTGTAGGAGCAATAAAACAAAGATGTGATTTAAAGAAGTTACTTTATCCATAGTCCTAAAGTAACCTAATAAAAATGAAGCTTTCTGGACAAAGAAAATGAGGCCAATAAAACTAATGATTGCAGTGCCAGCCCATGAATAGGCTAAAACTTTGAGCAGAATAACTTCAATAGGACCAGATGGCTGTGATAAGAAAATGATCAAAAGATCAAAGATTTTCCCTTTAACATCACCCAACAAACTTTTATCTATGCAGAAAGCCTCAAGGGATGGAGGATTTGGAGAGAAAATGTGTAAAAGTCAACTTTACAAAGGCAAGTGAGTACATATTCTATTTGGAGGATGTCACATCTTAAGTGCCTTGTGTACCCTCAGTTCTTTCTCTTTGAACAAGACTGTATTTTCTCTGAATATGTTATTATCTGTTTTTTTCTCTCCTCATATTTACGAAATAAAACTTTTATGCCATATTTTATTTCTCTTGAAAGTCTTTTCTGCTATGCTAGCCGATGGTCCTGGGAATCTAGATAGAGAAATCTTTTGTATCAGCCTGAGCTATAGGTGGTGGAAAACAGTTCTTGAGTGTTGCGATCAAGTGAACTTCAGGTACATTTTGAAGGCTAACAAGTGGGACAGTTGAGACTGCTGTCAATGCTCTGCTAGTGCTTATAGCAGACTTGACCAAACAGAACTTCTTTAGGCACTTTTCCAAGGGAAACTGAGGTAGTTCCAATAGGAAGTCAGTAACACTCTATAGTGACTTCTGTCTCCTTTGCTTCCCTGCATCTCTCACCAACATTAACTGGGGAGACCAGCATCTATTGGAGGAAATAATTTAAATCACTTACATCAAAAGTATTTACATTTGAAATAGTTTAACTTTTATTTTCCATAAATTTTTTGACATAAGGGTTTCTGTCTAAGTTTAAGAACAAAGTATGCATGATTTTGATTCAGTAATAATTTTTTCTGATTAGCTAAATATAGCCAAGGAAGGACAGATTGAAAGTATTGGGGCTTATATAATTGAGTTTTGAAAACAGAAGGGTTATATGTATCTCTGTTACTAGCAACCCAACTGTTTATTGACATCAGAATATGCCTTACAGATTAAAATGGGAAGAGTCTGTAAATGTAAGAAAAATTTTTGATGGTGAGATCAGAGTAATGAAAAGATAAAATGTATAATTAAAATGTCATATTTAATAGCAAATTCTATGAAAAATTCTCATTCTACTTTTTGTTAAACTTGTTATAAAACAGATAAAACATACAAAACATCTATTTTGACATTACTACAACAGAAAGCACATACATTTACCTGGGTTTCTTAAATGAATGTCATTTTCAGAGGTTGGTAAAAGGCAACATAATCTAAGGAGAGAGCTAGATGCTCTCTCAATACAAAGATACAAAGGCAGGGATTGTGGGAATTAGTTGCAGCTAAATTTTGCAGGGCATAATACCAGAGTATAGGTAACTATAAGTCAAAAAGAGCTCAGTTAGCAAACAATACATTGAATCTAGCTTTGTCTTAATCTTATATGCTCAATATGCAACCTAAGAAATGGGCAAAGCCCTATCTGTACCATTTTTATTTTTATTTTTTACAATTTTGTTTGTTTGGTACTACTCCTCAGTAGTTCACAGGGTATATTTCTCACTCTGTGATTATGGATCACTCCTGATGGTGTTTAAGGCACCCTATGCAGTATCAGACATTAAACTCAACTTGTTCCCATGCAAGACAAGTGCCCTATATGCTGCACTATCTCATTTGCCTCTCTGAACAATTTTAAAGACTTTTACTTCTGTGCATTTAGAATTCTAGAGGAGACAGTTAAAGATATAAATAATGTGAAGTAATATTATTTACAAATTGGATAGACTAATTTTTATTCCACAAATGAAATAAAACAAACTCAATATAGCTCATATGGGAAATCCACAGATATGACCATAGCAAATTATATTTTAATATATTCTATAACTTCTAGGACTCAGGAGAATTTTATATTTATTTATTTGTTATTAATATTTAAAATTTTAGGCAATGTGATTCATAGTACTGTTAATGGTAGAGTTTCGTGCATAAATTGTCCCAACACCGGCCTCTCTTCTAAAGATACTCTTTCCTTCCACCTCTGTAGCAGGGACCCCTACCAGACATCCTCCCACACCAAGGATGGTTTTCAGGCCTACTCTCTGGTTTTTGTTTGTTTATTTGTTTATGATATTTTGAGACCAATGTAAATTACAAGTCTTTCACAATTATATTTAAAGTACAGAGTGACAGTGTATTAGGGCAATTTACACCACCAGAGTTGACCTCCCTCCGCCAGTTTCCAGCTTGCTTGCCCTGTCTCCACCTTAACCTTCTAAACTGCTAGTGTAACAGGTCTCTTTTGTGTATTGCTTGTAACAGGTTCCCCGTCCTTTTTTGTTTTTTTTTGTTTTGTTTTGTTTTGTTTTGTTTTGGGGCCTCACCTGGTGACACTCAGCGTTACTCCTGGCTCTGCACTCAGAAATCGCTTCTGACTCGGGAAACCATATGGGACGCCTGTGATCGAACCAAGGCTGGTCCTGGGTCAGGCGAGTGCAAGGTCTTACCGCTTCGCTATCACTCCAGCCCCTGGGTCTGTTGATTCTATTGTCATTGACTTTAGGTTGGATTATTTTTTATTTTTTATTTTCACTCAATGCTCATGAGACTACTTGCCCTTGGTACCATCCACTTTTTTTTCAATTGTAGGAAGACACAGAAATATGAGGTAGAACAAGATGATTCATGTTCTATGGTTCTGTTAAAAATAAAAAAAGGAAAGTGAACAGGAGCGAACCTATAAATATAAATTTTGAATAAAGTAAAAAAAGAAAAAGAAAAAGAAGGGAGGGGCTGGTGTGTCAAGGTTTTTGTTTGTTTTGTTTTGTTTTGTTTTGTTTTGTTTTTGCATAGGCACAGTAAGTATTGAGGAAATTAGAAAGGAATTTCCTTTGGCCTAAGAGATACAGGGCTTCACTACCCTTGATGCATACTCTCATAGAATCAACTACAGGCTGTGGACATGTTCATTGTTAAACCCCAAAGTCTTTTTATAGTGCCAGGAAATGTTCTGTTTAGTTGTTGTTATAAAAGTCAGTTCTCTGTAATTGGAGATCTTGGTTTTTGCACCAATCCGAGGACGAAGTCTAGGATAGAGCCTTCAGATGTTTTTGTTAGTTCCTTAGTATGTTTCTTTATATCCAATAAATGAGAGATTACTTAATGTAGGTCACTATGATTCTGGCTGACTTAACATAATATATTCTAATTCCATCCACTTAGCAGAAAATTGAGTGATTTCTTTTTTTCATATCTCAATTTCTTACCTCCCAAAAATGTTACCTTTCTAGTGGTATTTCATCGGGTATGTGTACCATAGTTTCTTTTTCTAGTCATGAGTTCTTTAATGCTTGGTTTCCCTATTTTGGCTATAGTGAATCGTGCTGCAATAAAAATAAGTATAATAGTCATTTGGAATAATCTTTTGGCCATTGAGATAGATGATAGGAAGTAGGATTCTAAAAAATAAATTTACTTTTAAGTTAAAGAACATATATAAAAATAAATATGATACAAATAGGGAAAATAAATAATATAAATAGCACATCAAAATTAGTGTAACCAAATAACAAGAGAGTATCTGCAAAAGGCTGAAAGAGGGTTGTTGTAGGAATATCCAGGAGTAAAACTAACATATAAAAGTTATGGACAAAATATCTAGTTGATATTCTAATAATGATAGTATCAAGAGAAGAAGTATAGGAACACCCTGAGAATGTAGAGAAGATAGGAACTATGTAATATAATATAATATATATATATATTCTAATACTATTCAGCTTAATTTATCAAAGTACAAATAAAGCGAGCAGAAAGAAGTAAAATTTATTGTTGCTATGTAGTAACACATTTCATCATTCTATATTTTCATATCCTCTCACTGTCATGCATGGCTGCACATGCTTAGAAAAATTGTACCATATGAATAGAAAATTTAGGGACAAATAAAGATGATATGTAGTATAAAAGGGTACTTCAGGGAGAAAACATTTCTCGCTCTCCTTGAATTCTATAATTAAAAGTTAAAAAATTGAAGTGAAGAACTAGATTCTTAAGATAATTCTGAGTACTTAATCTTTTCAATGTAACTCTGAAAAGTGCAAATATCTTTCCTTTCCAATACATCCAGTTTACGTAAAGAATATTGCCTAAGAGGAATATAGTTCAGAAAATAAATAGAGCAATTATATAGCTGTGTGTTTTCACTGTGCTCATATTTTTAAGTTGCTGATTATGTAACCATAAAATAAGCCACTCATATTCCCTTCTTTAGAGCATTTACTTGATTGATGACTCTGAACATATCTTCATATTATAAAATGGCCACACTTGAAGTAAGTTGCTGAATCACTGAATGTGGTAGATACCTTGAGGTCTAATCCTGTATCTAGCTTTTGGCCCACTTAACTACACTTGCATTTTCTGGAATAAGTTTCCTTTTGAACAATCACACATAGAATACGGTTTCTTAAAGATATGATTAAATACAGTATGTAGTCTGATATTTATGGAAATGTAAGTTATTTCAATAGTTTGGTTTTTTTTTTTACTGTCATATTGAAGAGAGAATCTGGTTAATATTGCCAAACTGTTTTCTGTGCAATAAGACAAGTGGAAGATGACTATAAACGGAAGGAAAGCATGTATTTATCATAGGGTGTGCATAGGGAATTAGAAAGGACAGAGATATACTAATATTAGATCCACTTGATGAATAAATTGGGTATTACAGTTTAATACAATGATATTTTAAGCTATATAAAAACAGACTTTTGTTACCTAAGTCAACCATCTTATATTGGACAAAAATAATTCATTGAAAAAGATATGCAGAACTTTGTTAATTCTAGTGCTTATTATAATTACCAGGATATGAAAATCACAAATGCCTAAAGAAAGATAAATGAGTCAGAAGTGGTTTTCTGGAGAGATAGCACAGAAATTAAGGCTCTTGTTTTGCATGCAACTGATCATAGTTTGTTACAGCACCACATTTGGTCTCTTGAGCACTGCTAGGATTGACCCTTTTGAGCATAGAGTCCTGCATAAACCTGAACACTACTTGGAGTGGCTCTCAACCCAAAATATATTCTTATATTTTATACAATGGAATATTATGCATACATAAAAACACATCATACAGTTTCATTGCAATATGGATGGAACTGGAGTGTATTATGTTAAACAAAATAAGGCAGTGGGAGAAGAACAAATACTATATCTCACTCAATTTTAGAAATTAGAGAGAAAGAAACCAAAGTAATAGATATCCTTGAAAATGGCAAACCCTAGGGCATGAATGACAAAACTCTTTAATAAACAGGGGAAATGAAAAGGGGCAATAATGTAGGACTAGAGGTGACAAAGAGAAGGTAGTGGTGTATTACATTGACTTTTTATATCAATATTTTAACATTTATTGGTATTGTAGCCAAAATACTTAATTTAAAATACTTTAAGTTTAGATTGACATAATGTATTGGTTTAGTCTCTCAGTTTGTCAGTAAAAAATTAATTCTCAATGACAAAAATCAAAGTGTTGTAGATGTGGTGTTAAATGTTTTTTTTTTTAAAAAATTGGGCCATATCTGGGGCCGGGCGGTGGCGCTGGAGGTAAGGTGCCTGCCTTGCCTGCGCTAGCCTAGGACGGACCGCGGTTCGATCCCCCGGCGTCCCATATGGTCCCCCAAGAAGCCAGGAGCAACTTCTGAGCGCATAGCCAGAAGTAACCCCTGAGCGTCACAGGGTGTGGCCCAAAAACAAAAACAAAAACAAAAAAAAAAATTGGGCCATATCTGATTGTCTTCAGGACTTCCTATTGACTCTGTGTTAAGGGTTCACTCCTGAAGGTCTCAGGGACCATTTGGGGTGCCAGGAATACCACCCGGGTTGGTTGTATGGAAGGCAAGTGCCCTATGTGCTGTATTATTCCTCCAGCCCTGGATTTAACATAGCGCAAATGCTGATTCAAGCTTATTTTCATTTACAGTAAAATGCCTTTTTCAAAATTAAAAGCAGTCATATTATTTAGTAGGAAAATAATCTAAAATGTGTAAAAACAAACTATGTAAATTTTGTCGAGTGACAGTGCAAGAGACAGTTAAGATCAAGACACATATCTTACATGCAGCCAGCTTGTTTTAATCCTCTGTAATGCACAGGGCCCCCTGAATCTCACAGGGTGCAGAGTTGGAGAGCCTAAATATTGCTGGAATGACCCAGGTAATTTCCCCATTTAGAATCTGGACTTTTGCACTGAACCACAGGGAAAATTGGCCAAAATTCACTTAGAGAGACCAAAACCCTTGGTTAAAGGAATCATTCTACTCTTCAGCAGAACCACTATAATGATTAAAACTGCAATTTAATGAAAAATAATGATTTTATTTCTATTGTAAGACTACTGAAAAAGATGTGATGTAATAAAAATCTATTCTCATTGATGAGCATATATCTGTATATGTTCCAAGAAAAGAAGCATTATTAATTCTAAACCTGTATGAAATGGTGATATTAAAAGTACTTGAATTAATTTACATTTACTAATGAATATCTCTGAAAGAACATTTGCCTTCACAATAACCTGATTAATGAAAGTATTAGATTAATTAATATCTTGAAATTTATCTCAGATTATCAATCATATTTTATGATGATTAATTATTATTAAGAAATTAAACTTTGGGGCAGTGAGTTGGCGCTAGAGGTAAGGTGTCTGCCTTGCAAGCGCTAGCCAAGGAACGGACCGTGGTTGGATCCCACCAGTGTCCCATATGGTCCCCCCAAGCCAGGGATTATTTCTGAGCACTTAGCCAGGAGTAACCCCTGAGCATCAAACGGATGGGACCCAAGAAACCCAAAAAAATATATATTAAACTATTTTGAAGAATATTTTACACACTCTTCTACCACATTATTTCATTAAGATAGTTATTAGATAAGTCAGACAATAATTAGTATTGAGTTTTTCACTATTTATTATCACAAATATAATTTTATGATTTCAGAGTTGATGAAATATTAATTTTTTTCAGTTTAATGAAATATTAATTTAAACTCTCAATTAAATACTATGTGAGATGATAAGTTGAAGACTAAACATAATTATAAAAATTAAGTCCATGGGATTGGAACAATTGCATAGCAGCAGGACATTGGCCTTGCATGCAGCTGACCTAGCACAGACCACGGTTGGATCCCTGATGATCCCCTAAGCCAGGAGCGATGTCTGAGCGCATAGCCAGGAGTAGCCCCTGAGCATCACTGACTGTGGCCCCTAAACAAATCAAAACAAAACAACATTAAGTCCAACACTTCTACTTTTTTTTCTAAAATAGTATCTTAGAGAACCACATATATATTAAAACATTAGGTTTAGATACCAATGCTTATATACTAACCAATGAAAATGTATCTGTGTTTTTGTTTGGGGAAAGCATATCAGGGGCTGGGAAAATAAATAATACTATAGATCTCAATATAAATGTCATTTACATATAACTTTTGATTATATTTTGGGAGGGATATCTCAGTACCATGGAGTTCTGGGAATTAAACACAGGGCTCCCACATAAAAAAGCACATTATCTATTCCACCCTATAATCAATATATTAGGTCCTAAAACTTCCACTTTTAGCCAGTTGTTTTTATATTATACAACCCAGCCTGTATGGTTGTGCCTGTCACCATACAAATAAACTTGACATTTGAAGAATTCATATTGGTAAATAAAAATGCTTATAAGAACTCCTACCACTTGCATTCTAAATTCATAGAATTTCTAGCTGTAAAGTGACAACAATTGGATGTTAATTCAAGTATATTGTTTTAGAGTCTTTGTTCTTAATATTGTAACATTTTGCAACTATAACATTAGGTACTGAATCATCACAATTTTAACTCTTTATCCAATATTATTTAATTTATTGATTCAGAATAATGAAAGCAGATTTCCTTTAGCATAACTATTTTTTATTTGTTGTTAAACCACAACTGGACATGTTTAGAGATTATTCCAATCTCTATGCTCAGAAATAACTCCTTCTCTGCTCAGTGGTCCATAAGTGATGCAGGGATTTAACTCAGGCTGCATACAAGGCCTTGCCCATTATCTCTCTGGCCCCTAAGTATATCTAATGATAACATAATAAATACCTCCTTTATAAGGAAAGATATACCATTACAGAATTTATTATCAAACATTCCAGTTATTTGAGTGTTCATTATATAGAAAGCCAATACAAGGACATAGATTATAATACTTAATGAAACATAATATTCTTCTGGGACCTTTCTACTTTATAGTCTCTGAAGTAGAGACCTAGTCCTTGGAACACAGAATATCACATATATTTTGTTATGGAAGGCATAAGTAAAATTTATGTTTGGAAAATATTTGTTGGAAAAGTTAGTAATATTACATGCTTTCATTTGAACCCTCCTAAAACTCCAATTATAATGGTAAAGTTTTAATTTGCCAGGAATTATAATTTTTTATTTAATTTTGCATTAATACTATATGCTAGACACAGATTAAATACTTTCTTTAATACCCAGTTCTTAAATATATAATTTTATTGATATGTTTTTATTAATTATGTATTCCTGATTAAATTAGATTATTTTAAATTATTACTTAGCCTGTTGTTTGCACCATTTTTGAAGAGATAGTAAATAGGTTAGTTTCTACTCTTCATACACTGTGGTGGACTATTATGCATCCAGTTTTATTCCTCACATTATTTGCACTATGTTTACAGGGTGTAACTTCCCATTTATTCAATGGATATTTACTGAAAACATATTAGGAACAGGAGAGTATGTTTGAAGGAAGGAAGTTATTAAAATAATACAATGCTTTCTGAAATTTTTAATGTACTTGTCATAATGGTGAAAATAAAACTTAATTATAAAGGAGTTATAATATCTTAGATATGCTGAAGAAAAATAGGGAGCTCCTATTAGGAAACTAATTTTATTATTATTATTATTATTATTATTATTATTATTATTATTATTATTATTATTATTATTATTATTATTATTGGATTTTGCGCCACACCCAGTGACTCTCAGGGGTTACTCCTGAATCTGATCTCAGAATTCACTTTTGGCTTGGGGGACAATATGGGACGTGGGGGATTGAATCGCAGTCCATCCTGGGTCAGTGCATGCAATGCAAATTCCCTACAGCTGCACCACCATTCCGGTCCCCTAACTTAATTTTTTAATTTTTATGGACATTATTTTATTTTTATTGAATTGAGTGAAAATATTTTATTATTGAGTATTATATTAGTGGTGTATCCATTATCAGGTGAGAATATGTCTCACATCACTAAGACATTTTCTTTTTTTAAAAATAAATATTTTTATTTAAGCACCTTGATTACAACTAAAATCTTTTCTTAAATATCTGTTTTAGCTATTTTTTCACATGAGTTTTCATCAACTTCTGAGATCATCATATAATTTTATTTATTTAGTATGAAAAAGGTCATTCATTGATTTTCTAAAAATGAATGTAAATTTAAAGTCCTAGAATTAATCCTGCTGCTCATTATGTATTTCTGTAATGATTGATTATATTTGCTGATATAATAAGAAAGTTTGCATCTGTGTTTATGAAGCACAATTTGTTTATGCGTTATTTCTTATTTTTTAATCTTTTTAAATTTTATTTATTTAAACATGTACATTTACCTTGTCCCTCGAGCCCCCAGATTGTAGTACATTATATTCATTGCACAAAGAAATCCAAAGCCAAAAAAATTTATGCAACTCCCTTAACAGTAAAAGCTGAGTTTATGCATTATTTCTATTTTTGCTTTAAAATTACTTTATTTAAACACTGTGGTTTACAGAGTGCTTTTAAAAAAGCTGTTCGTGATTGAGTTTCTGTAATATGGTTAGTGTTCAACACCCTTTTTCCAGGGCACATTTCCCACCACCAATGTACTCAGTTTTCCTTCTGCTCTCCCGCCTGCCCTTTCCCCTGCCTGCCTCTGTGGCAGACATTTTTATTCTCTTTTTCTCTCTCCTTTTTCTTCTTAGATACTGTAGTTTGCAATATTATTACTGAAGGTGCACCATACATATCACTTCATCTTCTTTCAGCACCCAGTTCTTGTCCAGAGTGATCATTTCCAATCATCACTGTCATTGTGGTCCCTTCTCTGCCATAAGTGCACTTTCCCCTTTTTTGTGGTAAGCATCTTACCATAACTGCTCCTTCTGTCCAAGAAGACTTCTGTATGGAATGAAACTTTGAAGGATATCTGAAGTTTGAGAAAAAGCAACTGTGCAAGTGGCCTACAGGTGTAGCGATGAGGGAAAATGTTTCTATTTGGGGGGCTGGAGAACAAAGTTTTAAATATCAAGTGACAGACCAAAGCATTGAACTTTTGATGAATGATTATAAGAAATCATGGAGGCAGCAGGGAAAAACTAAAGCACATGAAAATCTGGAGATTTAGAAGTCTAGATAATTTCTCAGATTTCTTAGACTTTCATCTTATGTGCTGAAAACAAAAGCACACCATATATGTTTTAAGGGAAGAGTTGACTTATTCAAGAACATCATTTTGAGACTTATTTTTGGGGTAAGTAGTTTTAGATTTCTAATAATTAAAAGATATAGTAGAAAAGCACTGGTAATTTTCCCACTATAAAAAGACTTCACTTAGATTTGAGAAAGAAGAAATGCTAAGCTGGACAGATAAGTCCAAAGCTTAAGTATTTTGACAAATGAGAGGGAACTACTAAACTTAATTTTTTAAAATTTTACTCATGTTAATAAAGATTTGGTGAAAGCATTTATTAATGTACAAGAAAACTGAGTTTGGTAGTGAAAGCCATGAAAATACTTGAGACTTTTTGTTTATTTTGTCTGGATTTGTACATTTGGGAATCCAATTATAAAGAATATTATTATTAATGTAAGATTATTTAAGTGAAGCTCATAGTTAGTCTAAGAGAGAAGCTAGTAGGAAACCAAATATTTGCAATACTTACTTGAAAAAGAGTGCTTAAAATCACTATAGAAAATTAATGAAATTAGAAAGTTTGAGGAAGTAAAAGGAATAGAACAATTAATGACAATAAACCAAATTATTTTCTTTTATTTAAACACCATGGGTACAGGTTGCTCATAATACGGTTGTCTTTTTTCCTCCACAGATATTCAGTCATACAATGTTGCAGTCATAAAATGTCCTCTCTCTCTCTCTCTCTCTCTCTCTCTCTCTCTCTCTCTCTCTCTCTCTCTCTCTCTCTCTCTCTCTCTCTCCCCCCTTATCTTACCTTTTAGACACTTTTATTTGCAATACAGTGCATATTTCCCACCATCCATGTCCCCGGTAAATTCTACAGACTTGAAAGATACTGAGATATAAATTAGATAATTGATAAATGATCTCACTTAGACACATGAAAGCCATTGTTTATTTTTGTCTGTTAATTCAATGGAAGGAGGTGATGCAATAAAATTCTGGGTTTAAATAGTATGAATAAAAAAAGGAGTTTTCAGTATGATTTTATTGCCATTTGCAGTCAAGAGGAGATTTAAATGAATAATCTATGAAGCAATTTAAAGGGGCCCATACAATATTCAGTCCAATCACTCCTAAAATTTACAGCTTATTAAGAGATACTATTCATAGAAAATTGGATTTAGTAATCAAAATTGCACTGGAAACACTGCAGCAAAATTATAAAACATCTTCCTTTACTTCAGGTTATATCAGTTTTTAATATTCTACTGCTATTCTGATATTTAAGAGACAGAGTACATAAGGTCTTCAATTTTTTTTTCATATATAATTTTAGAAGCTCAAAGTTGATTTTTTATATTTAAAATATGTTAATAAACTTGTTTTCAGATAAGTGTTTACTTACAAAATAATTTAGCAAAATGTATAAAATATTCTGTGCAAACAGCTATTTATCTCAATCACACCCCAAATATCGCGTTAATGATCACTTTAGTGCAGTATATTTGTTAAATAGGTTGAATCAATATTGAAACATTATCTGAAGTTATCAGTTCACATTAGCATTTTTTTTGTTTTTGGGCCACACCCAGCGGCGCTCAGGGGTTACTCTTGGCTTTGTGCTCAAAAATCACTCCTGGCAGGTACGGGGGGCCATATGGGATGCCAGAATTCGAACCACTGTTGGTCCAGTGTCAGCTGCTTGAAAGACAAACGCCCTACCATTGTGCTATCTCTCCGACCCCCCACTTCAGCATTTTTTGTTGTGCTGGGAATTGAAATGTGAAAGGGACTCACATATAAAAGGCATGTTCTCCATCACTCCACATGCAAGGCATGCAGCTTTATCCACATCCCTGCCCTACCATTCACCTTATTAGCTTGATAAATGAGCAAATCTTGTATTCAGTATTACAATATCATACAAAATATGTTCAGTTTTTTTATAATATTTTTTACTTAAACACCTTGGTTACAAACATGATTGTGGTTGGGTGTCAGTCATATAAGATGACACCCCCATCACCAGTGTAACATTCCCATCACCAATGACCCAAATATCCCTCCTCCCTCCCTCCCCCACCTGCACTCTAGACAGGCTTTCTATTTCCCTCATGTATTCTCATTGTTAGGATAGCTCGCAATGTAGTTATTTCTCTAACTAAACTCATCACTCTTTGTGGTGAGGTTCATGAGGTCAGCTGTAATGTCCAGCCCTCTCCTCTTTTGTCTCCGAAAATTGTTGAGATATGTCTTTCATTTTTCTTAAAACCCATAGATGAGTGAGACCATTCTCCATCTTTGTCTTTCTCTCTGACTTATTTCACTCAGCATAATAGATTCCATGTACATCCATGTATAGGAAAATTTCATAACTTCATCTCTCTTGATGGCTGCATCATATTTCATTGTATATATGTACCACAGTTTCTTTAGCCATTTATCTGTTGAAGGGCATCTTGATTGTTTCCAGAGTCTTGCTATAGTAAATAGTGCTGAAATAAACATAGGTATAAGGAAGGAGTTTTTGTATTGTATTTTTGTGTTCCTAGGGTATATTCCTAGAAGTGGTATAGCTGGATAGTATGGGAGCTCAATTTCCAGTTTTTGGAGGAATCTCCATATCTCTCTCCAGAAAGATTGAACTAGTGGGCATTCCCACCAGTGGATAAGAGATCCTGTCTCACTGCATCCCCGCCAACAGTGATTGTTCTCATTCTTTGTGATGTGTGCCAATTTCTGTGGTGTGAGGTGGTACCTCATAGTTGTTTTGATTTGCATCTCCCTGATGATTAGTGATGTGGAGCACTTTTTCATGTGCCTTTTGGCCATTTGTATTTCTTCTTTATCAAAATGTTTGTCCATTTCTTCTCCCCATTTTTTGATGGGATTGGATGATTTTTTTCTTGTAGAGTTCTGTCAGTTTTGTATATTTTGTATATTAGCCCCTTATCTGATGGGTATTGGGTGAATAGCTTCTCCCACTCAGTGGGTGGCTCTTGTATCCTGGGCACTATTTTCTTTGAGGTGCAGAAGCTTCTCAGCTTAATATATTACCATCTATTAATCTCTGCTTTCACTTGCTTGAAGAGCGCCGTTTCCTCCTTGAAGATGTCTTTAGTCTCAATGTCATGGAGTGTTATACCTATGTGTTGTTCTGTATAACTTATGGCTTCAGGTCTGATATTGAGGTCTTTAATCCATTTGGATTTTACCTTCATACATGATGTTAGCTGGGGGGTTTAGTTCACTTTTTTGCAAGTGGCTAGCCAGTTCTGCCAACACTTATTGAAGAGGCTTTCTTTGCTTCATTTAGGACTTCTTGCTCCTTTATCAAAGATTAGACGATTGTATGTCTGGGGAACGTTCTCTGAGTACTCAAGTCTATTCCACTGATCTGAGGGTGTGTCTTTATTCCAATACCATGTTGTTTTGAAAATGATTGCTTCATAATACAGTTTAAAGTTGGGGAAAGTAATGCCTCCCATATTTTTTCCCCAATAATTGCATTGGCTATTCGAGGGTGGTTATTGTTCCAAAAGAATTTCAAAAGTGCCTGATCCACTTCTGTGAAGAATGTCATGAGTATTCTTTAGAGGGATCATATTAAATCTGTACAATGCTTTGGGGAGTATTGCCATTTTAATGATGGTAATCCTGCCAATCCATGAGCAGGGTATGAGTTTCCATTTCCGAGTGTCCTCTCTTATTTCTTGGAGCAGAGTTTTATAGTTTTCTTTGTATAGGTCCTTCACATCTTTAGTCAACTTGACTCCAAGATATTTGAGTTTGTGTGGCAATATTGTGAATGGCGTTGTTTTCTTTTTCTTTTCTTTTCTTTCTTTTTTTTTTTTTTTTTTTTGGTTTTTGAGACACACCCAGCATTGCTCAGGGGTTAATCCTGGCTGTCTGCTCAGAAATAGCTCCTGGCAGGCATGGGGGACCATATGGGACACCGGGATTCGAACCAACCACCTTTGGTCCTGGTTCGGCTGCTTGCAAGGCAAACACCGCTGTGCTATCTCTCTGGGCCTGGGGGGGTTGTTTTATTAATTTCCATTTCTTCCCTATTATTATTCGTGTATAGAGAGGTCATTAATTTTTATGTGTTAATTTTGTAGCCTGCTACCTTGCTATATGAGTCTATTGTTTCTAGAAGTGTTTTGGTAGTCTTTAGGGTTTTCTAAGTAGAATATCATGTCTTCTGCAAACCGGGAGAGCTTTACTTCTTCCTATCTGGATGCCCTTGATATTTTTTTCTTGCCTGATCACTATAGCAAGGACTTCCAGTGCTATGTTGAATAGGAGTGTTGAGAGCAGATAGCCTTGCCTTGTGCCAGAATTAAAAGGGAAGGCTTTTAGTTTTTCTCCATTTAGGATAATATATGCCACTGGCTTGTGGTAGATGGCTTTAACTATATTCAGAAAGGTTCCTTTCATTTCCATCTTGCTGAGCGTTTTGAACAAGAATGGGTGTTGACCTTATCAAATGCTTTCTCTGAGTCCGTTGATATGATCATGTGATTTTTATTTTTCTTGTTGTTGATGTTGTGTATTATGTTGATAGATTTATGGATATTAAACCATTCTTGCATTCCTGGGATGAAACCTACTTGATCATAATGAATTATCTTCTTAATGAGGCACTGAATCCTATTTGCCAGGATTAGGTTGAGGATTTTGCATCTGTGTTTATCAGGGATATTGGCCTGTAATTTTCTTTTTTTGTACCATCTCTGTTTGGTTTAGGTATCAAGGTAATGTTGGCTTTATAAAATCTATTTGGAAGTGTTCTTGGTTTTTCAATTTCATGGAAGAGTCTTGCCAGGATTGGTAGTAGTTCCTCTTGGAAGGTTTCAAAGAATTCATTAGTGAATCCATCTAGGCCTGGGCTTTTGTTTTGGGGCAGACATTTGATTACCATTTTAATTTCATCAATAGTGATGGGGTTGTTTAGATATGCTACATTCTCTTTATTCAACCGTGGGAGGTTATAAGAGTCCAAGAATTTATCCATTTCTTCCAGGTTCTCATTTTTAGTGGCATAGAGTTTCTCAAAGTAGTTTCTGATTACCCTTTGAATCTCTGCAATATAGGTAGTCATCTCACCTTTTTGATTTCTAATACGAGTTATCAAGTTTTTCTCACTTTGTTAGTTTTGCTAATGGTCTATCAATCTTGTTTATTTTTTCGAAGAACCAACTTCTGCTTTCGTTGATCTTTCAGATTGCTTTTATTTTGGTTTCCACTTCATTGATTTCTGCTCTCAGCTTTGTTATTTCCTTCTGTCTCCTTATTTTTGGGTCCTTTTGTTGAGCACTTTCTAATTCTATGAGCTGTGTTTTTAAGCTACTCAGGTAGGCCCCTTCTTCCTTCCTGATGTGTGCTTGCAGAGCTATAAATTTTTCTCTCAGTACTGCTTTTTCTGTGTCCCATAAGTTCTGATAGTTTATGTCTTTATTATCATTTGCTTCCATGAAAGTTTTGATTTCCTCCTTGATTTCATCTCAGACCCACTGGTTATTCAGTATGAGGCTATTTAACTTCCATTTGTTAAAGAATTTCCTTCTGTGTCCCTTTGGAATTCACATATAATTTCAGAGCCTTGTGGTCAGCAAAATTTCTATCCTCTTGATATTATGGAGGTATGTTTTATGTGCTAGCATGTAGTCTATCCTGGAGAATGTCCCATGTACATTGGAGAAAAATGTTTATCCAGGTTTCTAGGGATGGAGTGTCCTATATATATCTACTAGGCCTCTTTCTTCCATTTCTCTTCTCAGGTCTAGTATATTATTGTTGGGTTTCAGTCTGGTTGACCTATCCAGTGTTGACAAAGCCATGTTGAGATCCCCCACAATTATTGTGTTGTTATTGATATTATATTTCAGATTTGTCAACAACTGTATTAAATATTTTGCTGGGTCCTCATTGGGTGCATATATGTTTAGGAGAGTGATTTCTTCCTGCTGTACATACCACTTAATTAATAAAAAAATGTCCATCTTTGTCCCTTACAACTTTCCTGAGTATAAAGTTTGCATCATCTGATATTAGTATGGCCACTCCAGCTTTGTTATGGGTATTGTTTGCTTGAATAATTTTCCTTCCAGCCTTTTATTTTGAGTCTATGTTTGTTCTGACTATTCAGGTGCATGTCTTGTAAGCAGCAGAAGGTTGGATTGAGTTTTTTGATCCATTTAACCACTCTGTGTCTCTTAACTGGTTCATTTAGTCCATTGACATTGAGAGAAAGAATTGTCCTGGGATTTACTGCCATCTTTATATCGAAATTTGGTTTATCTTTTGGTCAGCCTTGTCTTAATGTAGGTCTTTCAGTTTTTCTCTTAAGACTGGTTTTGAGTCTGTAAAGTTTCTGAGCTGTTGTCTGTTTGTGAAACCATGTATTCTTCCATCAAACCTGAAAGTGAGTTTGCTGGGTACAGTATTCTAAGTGAAGCATTGATTTCATTGAGTTTTGTCACTATGTCCCACCACTGCTTTCTAGCCTTGAGTGTTTCTGGTGACAGGTCTGCTGTAAATCTCGAGGATGTTCTTTTGAATGTAATTTCTCTTTTTGATTTTGCTGCTTTCAGAATTCTGTCTCTATATTTGGGAATCGTCATTGTGACTAGGATGTGTCTTAGGGTATTTTTTCTGGGGTCTCTATTGGTTGGTATTCTTTGGGCATGCAGGATTTGATTGCATATATTCTTTAGATCTGGAAGTTTCTCTTTAATGATGTTCTTGACCATTGATTCTTTCTGGAAATTTTCTTCCTGGGTTTCTGTGACTCCAATGATTTTTAAGTTGTTCCTGTTGAGCTTATCACAGATCTATTTTCATCTGTTCATATTCTTTGACTAATTTTCCAGTGTCTATTCATTTGCTTTAAGTTTTTTTCCAATCTCTCCCACTGTATGGAGTTGTTATTTATCTCATCTTCCACAGCACTAATTCTATTCTCAGCTTCTGTTACCCTCTTGGAGAGCTCATCCATTTTGTCATTCAATTCACTTACTGAGTTTTTTAGGCCTGGTAATTGACCTGTTATTTCAGTTTGGAGTTTTCTGATTTCTGTCTTCATATATTCTTGGTTATTATTAGTGTTCTGTTCAACTTGATACTTGGTTTCTTTGAGTTCTTTGAGCATCTTCCATATTTTTTGTTTAAACTCCTTATCTGAGAGATTGATTAGGTGGTTGGCTGTTTTCTGGTCATCAGATATGTCATCTTCATTCTCTATGTCTGATATTGGCCTGCGTTGTTTCACATTGTCACACTTATATTCAGGTTTTTCTGCATGTTGTGGTGGTATTCATTGGCTAAATGATGTGCGCGGCTATGCTCCTCTGGCTCTGCCCTTTCTGGGTGGGTCTACTTACCTCTAAGGAAGGGGAGCCCTCCGTGGATGAAACCTCACACAGGATCAAATCTTGGGCCCGAGTACGCAGCAGAGAAGACAGTCTGGAGAGAAATGCTGGGCTTCAGTAATCCAGGACAGTTCCTAGTGTGATTTTTTCTTTTTGTTGCAGTGGCGTTATTTCATTAGTAAGAGCGTATGGCTGCAAAGCCAAGAGGAGTGGCCGAGCTCTTCTGGAGTCTCTGGAGAGCTATTTTTCTGGGCCCTTTTCAGCCCACTTCCAAGAAGTTCAGGAGACAGGACAGTGGAAAAACACGCACAGTTTCTCACACTTGGGAATCACTGGACAGGCTTCGATTTTCACAGCCTGACGTCACAACCAGGGGACCTGCCTTTCTACAGAATACTGTGGATAGCCGGTTTTCATGGTCAGACACAGTTCCTTGGCTTCCAGCTCGTGGAAGAGCTCTGGGAGAGCTATTTTCTGGGCCCACTCTCAAGAGGTACAGGAGACAGGACAGTAGAAAAACACACACAGGCAACACTCACAGTTTCTCACCATATGTTCAGTTCTTAAGTACCTCTATTATGCTTACCTCTACTGCAACTCCTTGCAATCACTTTTCTTACTTATTGATTTATTTTACTATCTATAGTTTTGTATTATTCAGTTATGTTAACTTGACATATAAAGAATAGATTTTTAGAAAGGGTTATTTCACTTAGTTATGCACATAAGTTTTTTCATAAGTTTTTTATGTGTCTTATTTGGTTCATTTATTAACCCTTATTTTCTTTGAATAATTTCACATTATCTGGATGTACTAAAATTGCTTAAGATTTTATTTGTATAAGGACATATTAGTCAATCAATATAATGAATAAAGTTGGTAAATATTGTGTAGTTTTATTCTTAAAACAAATTTTAGTTATTTTAGTAAATACTTAAGTAGGTAATGGCTAGATTGAATGGTAAAACATCATTTAACTTTATGTAACTGTCAAACTGTGTGTGGGATAATGGAGCATGGGAATACCAGTAGGGAACTGACACTATTGGTGGAATTGATGTAGAAGTATTATATGTCTAAACTTGAGCAATCATTAACTTTGTAAATTAAAGTTCTTTAAAAAAATATTAAGAAATGCGGCCGGAGCAGTGGTGTAGAGCTGTAAGGCATCTGCCTTGCTGGCACTAGCATAGGATGGACCGTGTTCAATCCTCTGGCATCCCATATGGTCCCCCAAGCCAGGAGCAATTTCTGAGCACATAGCCAGGAGTAACCTCTGAGTATCACTGGGGGTAGCCCCCAAAAACCAACCAAACAAAAAACAAACAAAACAAAAAAAAATATTAAGAAAACAATTTGTCAGACTTTCTCCAGAGTCTCTGAACCGTTTTGTATTTTCACCAACTATAAATATTTTTGTTGCTCAACAATCTCCAGCTTTTCATATTGGCAAGTATCTAGTATCAGGTATCTAGTACAAATTATAGTATATGTGTAGTGCTATCTCATGTTATAATTTTCAGTTATTGAAAACATAGGATACTAAACATATGGTGCTTCTTTCCATTCAGATTTTTTGTTACCTTTAGTTTATTTTTATATTTTAGA
The DNA here is from genome assembly GCF_024139225.1 of Suncus etruscus. Taxonomy (NCBI): domain Eukaryota; kingdom Metazoa; phylum Chordata; class Mammalia; order Eulipotyphla; family Soricidae; genus Suncus; species Suncus etruscus. The sequence goes on from NC_064851.1 coordinate 119,689,788, forward strand.
AATCATATGAACCTTTCCATTTCTGTGTTTGGGAATTCTTGTGCTAAATCAGATAAATTTCAGACCCTCCTTCATAAAATGCATTTGTTTTCTGAATTCCTTGTGTTCGTGCATTAATTATGTTGTTTGTTTTCTTTTTGTTACACATTAAAATGTTATATATCTTACATGTCACGAATTATCAGTTACATTTTCAGCTCTGTTTTGCAGATATTTTTGAAATTCTGGCTTGTATCTATTGAATTTATCTGTGTCATTAATAATCAAATATAAATTTACTTTCTCATTTTAGTTATCTTCTATGATTTATAAGGCAGTAGACATTTGCTTTTATCTGACAAAGATTAGTTTACTTTAAAATGAAATATGTTAGTAATTTGTACTTACTATTTTCTTTCATCACAAACTAGACACTGAAGAAGTGAATATCTCTGCTCTTACGGAGTGCTTGGTGATGCTAATAACTATCATTTATTTTCTTCTCTGTCACGGGTACTATATCAGAATAGACTACTTATATAGTTGTTTCATATTCATCATGACACTGAGAATTAGGAGATATTATCTATTTTTTAAAAAGTATAAAAAATAGATTCTAAAATATTAACCTATTTGCCTAAAATTTAACGAAAAATATTTGATATAGTTTTCTGTGATAATACTTTGGGCTTCAGCGCGTCAGTATGTGTGTGTTTGTGCTGTGTGTGTGTGTTTAGACAATTTCTACAACATTTTTTTACTAGTATTAATTTAATTAATTAATTAATTTTTTTTTTTTTTTTTTTTTTTTAGTTTTAGGTCCTCACTGCAGCACTCAGGGCTTAGAGTACTCTGGTTCTGCACTCAGTGATTATTCCTGGCAGTGTTTGAGAGAACAAATGGGATGTAGGAAATCAAATTTGTATTAGCCATATGAAAGGCAAACACCTTACTGCTGTATTATCTTTCTGGGCCCACAACAATTACTTTTGAAAGGAAGAACAATATGTTCTTCTCTTATACTAGATTTGTCATGAATTATCAATGATAAAAGTAAATTCTTATTTATTTATAGTTAGTGATTTATTTATTTAGTCTGGTTTTGCTATCAGCTAAATGTTTTATAGGAACTTAATATATGTATCTATGAAGGGATGATTTATTACATCATTATGTTATATGTTGTATCACAGTAAGACTATAAGTTGTGGGTATTACTAAAATTTACATTATCATTCTATTTCTTATTTTATAGTTACAACTATAGTAATTACAATTATTCATCTTTCTTTTATGTAGTATATTTGAGCTTTAACACTTTTTATTTTCTTTTAAGAACCTCTGGATTCATAGAAGTCAAGTCAAATTATAAAATTTCCCTCACAAATCTATTGTCATATTTATAATGAGGAGTTTAAATCACTCAGTGAGACAGCAGGTACAGTGAAAGTCTTTTCTCTCATGTAAATAACCTCTTTAATATGAGAAAAAATACCTATAGGTAACAGTAAATTGTGGGATTTAGGAATAACAACAACAATAAATATTTTCGTGTTATAAATATAAATTTATAGAACTTTTTAGGAATTTCTGTATTGATTTTGGTGAGAAGGAACAACACAAAAAATCAACAAAATCATACCAATGTGAAGTGTTGTATGTAAGACAAAAATGCTACCATATTTAAAAAAAATATATATATATATATATATATATATATATATATATATATTTGAAGACAGAAACAAAAGTCACTTTTCTAAATATCCCTGAGTTTTTTTTTTAAGTAACAATGTTTTTACTTAAATCATGCTGCTCTCAGTCTGGTTCTAGAGTCCTGTAGGTGTTCCTCATTTTCAAGTTTGATGATAGGTCTATGTTAAAGTGTTCGCTCTGGATTCCAAGATAATTCATCTCTTTAAGGTTAAGCTCCTTTCTTTTACTTCTCTTTCCCATGTTATTTTGTATAGTGTTCTAAAATATAAGGTCTGATCTCACTTTAATTTTCTTTTCTCAAATCTCAAGGATCAAAATGTAAAAGAAAGATAAGTGAGAAGCAAATATGGGAAAATTAAACTCTTTGGTCTTGGGTAACATGTAGGGGATAAAGGATATATTGGCCTAGAGCAGATTAAAGATTTTCTGTTGAAACAATGAATTAAGTTGTATGCAAATTATATAGATTTTCCAGTGGTGTCTAGGCATTATCCTGCAATTACTGTATCCATTCCTCCTAGTTCCATCTGTTAACTCATTGAAGTATCAGTTACTGGGGTCTACAAGATACTAGTATTTGAACTCTTATTACCATCATTTCAAAGATAACTCTATGCCTAATTTTTTCAGTCTTAGACAAGTGCATTTTAGTCATTTCTGTAGTGTTCATATAGTACATAAGGGTCCTTTGCTCACAGCAAAGGGAAATATCTAATTAAACTAGAGGGAGATAATTTTTTTTTGCAATTGAGCTTTTTACATTCAACAATTCAGGCACTAAAGTGAATATTTGAGTTGAGTTGATTACTTAATATCACAAATTATGCAGAAATGTCTAACTTATTCCTTTCTTAGTTATGTGAACGCAGCTTCCAGAAATATCACATCTCATCAATTAGTTTTCTTTGATAAAAAATAATGAGCATATCAAATAGTATAGAACAGTTTAGAGAACAATTTATATCATACTGTAGTAATAATTTAAAAGAAGCTTGTAAGACTGGAGGTTCAAAGGGAATTATAATTTTATATTGGAAGCCATCAGCAATATATGTACATATATATAGTAGGATAGCATATGCTTAATATCTTAAAAATGGTAACACTCATGCAATGATAATAAACATTTCAAAAAAATATTTTGAACTAGTGTTTAATAATCACTTGTTGATGTTGAGGTGATGGCATTTTTCTCATGGAAAATAGTATTTTGATAGTCATGTTACTAGATATTGCTGAAAACTAGCAAGTAGTCAGATAAAATTACTTCTATTTTTCCTAATTAGAAAAGCAAATTTTATGTATTCTGCTTCTGAAAGTGTTAAAGTAACAAATATGTCATATCACACATATATGTTTTATTGGTGCTCAAATGAATTACTATAGCTTTAAGTAAGTTGAAAAGAGTATTTAACATAAATCGCAAATCTTATGAAATCAAAACTAAAGTATAAAATACCTTTCTGTTGCACATCATTTGCTAGTATGCTTACTTCCCATAGGAACAACCCCAGAAGATTGGTGCTCTACTCATTTTCTGTCATTTAAGCTTTCCTCTGCTGACCTTAACCTACAGTTAGGACACTGTTGTATTGAGGAATTATGGATGTTTGGTATATTTGCTTATACACCAAGCTAGATATTATATGACAGTCAGACGTGCTTCAAAAAATTTACTGCCCTTTCTTTCATGTTTTAAAATTGAAGATAGTTGACCTACAAGCTAATTTTAAGTATTCTTACAATAAAGATTAATATCAAAGATGATATCCTGTTATTGATTTTGAATAAGTTTATAATTTATATTAACAATAGCTGAGACAATTTGTCTTAAGACTATAACAATTATTAAAATATTAACGTGTGATTGCAGTATAATATTAGAATAATTATTTCAGGGCTGGGAAGTGGCTCTATAGTATACACTATAGTCCTTTATCTAAATCTTATTGTTTCAGGAACATGAAAAAATTGACATTAGAGAAATTTCTATGAAGTTTTAAGGTTTTGATATGATTATTTTGTTTAATAGAAATTATTAATGAGTGGGTAAAAATAATACATGGGATCACAGATTTATTTTTGTGATTTTAGGGCTTCAGTTCCAGAGCTAAAGCAAGTTTTTCAAATTTAGTCCTCACTTCTTAAAATCAAATATTTCACATTACTAATATTTTTTCTTTCCATCTATTTCTCCTCTCTCTCATATATGTGTATATACACTAATTTGATTCTCATTCTCCTCTCATATATGTGTATATAAAGTAATTTGATTCATCAAGTTTAGCAGAATCACCAAATTAGCCTATCTCCTGAGAGTTAGTATTGCTACTCTATACAGATTTAGTTTCTTTCTTATCTCTTTATATATTAATAACATATCAATATAATAATATATATTAATACAGAATAATGCCTCCAGGAGTGACTTTAGGGAGGTGACTCCAGATGTTATTTCTTATCTATTCATTAATATATTGATGGGTATAATATATTCATTATATATATGTATATGTATATATATATAGAGAGAGAGAGAGGAGACATTAACCTGTATAGAGTAACAATACTAAACTAATGTTAAACTATACTATTCTATATAATGCTAAACAATACTAAACTATGCTAATTTGGTGATTCTGCTACACTTAATGAATCAATCACTGCAGCTGGGCTTGGGAAAGCTGAGTAAGGTTTTCACCAAAAGAAACTAGCAAAGGCCTCCATAAAGCAAACTCTCACAGGATCCCCAAAAGCAGCCTCCACAGACCCTGCTTTCCCATAAAAACTGTATTTACACAAATGTCACCTGGAGGTCTTGTTTCTAGTAACAGCCTTTACTTCTCTTCTTGTGACTAGTCACAACCTTCACTTCCTTTCATTTCAAGTTCTTGCACTCAGGAAATCCTTTGAACCTGATTGGCTGAGGACATTTTAAGAATCCTACCCTCACCTAAAATAAATTCTCCCTAAAGCCTTTTTAGCAAGTCATTCCTGGAGGTTTTATTCTATATGTATTCGCCCTCAGCTGTCCTGCCCCACCCTTAACCATTCTTCTTGGGCTTGGTCACGAACAAGCCCGGATTCACCAGATTCATCTTCAAATTATTGTTAATTTCTTCCCTTTTTAAATAGCCGAGAAACAGCATGGACCTTCCAGGCTGCGAGTTCTATACCCGCACTGCAAGGTTCAAGCACTAGAGGTCCCGAGCCAATTTAACCTGCAGCACCAGGTATGGTATTCACTAGGCGGTCACCCCCGGCCCTTAAGAACTGTCAGATCTGGCTCTGACATTCATACAACATTCACATGGCATTTATAGATGATATGGAGGTTAGGCAGAGAGTTTGGACATTCTCAGCAGTGCTCTGTATTTACTCCTGGCTCTAAACTCAGGGTTAGCTTGTAGAATGCTATGGGCACTATATGTGGTGCCAAAAGATCAAACCAGAGATCAAACCAGCTTGCGTGGAGGGCTAGTTCCTCATCAGTCTATACTGTCTCTGCACCCCGGAGACTCTTCTTATATGTTATTATTTAACATTTTTCTTGATGTCTTGAAGGAAGCAATTATATAATTTTCTGAATTTGTTTTTACAACTAAGAAATTGTCTTTTGCAGTATTAGTAAAATTTATAATAAATTTCTATGACTTTTACCCATTTTAAAATAATTTATGCTTTGGAATTAAAACTAAAGCAACATGTTATTTTTACAAATACTGATTAGTAAAAGAAAAGGTATTTTAAATCAATAAAAGTAAGTAAGAGACACATTTTGATACCAACAAATGATAGCTTTCCCATGCTGGTTATTCAATGAGGAAAGGGACATAATTACATTATTTTGTATAATTAAAAGAAACTAATGAATTGGTCATCTTATAACAGAACTATAAAATAAGATACCACCATTATTGTTTATTGCTAGCCTACTCTATACCTCTATTTTTAGATATAGTCAAACAACTGGAAAATATTTTTACTAAATTAGTCCAGGAAAGGTAGTAGTAATAACAACAATGTGTAACACAGGAGATATGGAAGAATTTTAAACAATTTTGGAGTGACAAGGTTAGGTAGTTATACACTTAGACCATAATCATCAGCACCATTTTAAAAAGTGCCTTAATTATAGTACACTTCAAAAATTAATGTATATGATTTGTGCTGATAAAAAATGTAGAAATAAAAAAATGATCAAACTTAAACACCAAATCGAAAGCCAATGACAACAGAATTGATACCCAATTTACAATTTACAAATATACCAGACACAGAGAGGACCACCAATACTAGCAGCCTGGAGGGTAAAAAAGGGGGATATGGGATGTATGCTGGGAACGGGGGTGGAGGGAGGACAACATTGGTGGTGGGAACACCGCTGATTCAATATCACTATGTACCTAAAATATTACTGTGAAAGATTTGTAATCCACTTTGATAAAATAAAAAAGAAAAAGTAAGAAAAAAGAAATGTATTGCTCATACAGTTACAAATCTGCTATGATTATGAGATTTAATATTTCTACAAGGTAGCTCAGATATTTTATATTTGGGATTGTAAATTTTCCAATTATAATTATAGTTAGACTCTCATTTTTATCTTTCTATATCCCATGTTATAAGCTATTACTTACTATAAGCTATGGCTTATAGTAATTTGATAAATGTTGGTGACTATGTGATAAACATATTTGAAATTTAGTTACAATTTTTTATTATTTTTCTCTTGTTGTCTTTGTTACTCCAGGTGGTGGCAGTAAAGGACCTTTGTTCTAGGTGCAAGAAGTAAAACAGAGCTCAAATAAACAACTTTGATAGTAGAAATAAATAGCTTCCTACATGCTAAGTAATAGACACAAATACACACACCTTTATATGAACCCTCTGGCTGAAGATATATGAAAAGCAACAACATGGGTTAACTTACAATGGGTTTGTTACTTTCAAAAATAGCAAGTCATGTGTGTTTTCATTCTGTTTATCATTTGTTTATAGTATATGACATGCTGTTGCATAAGATTGAAATTGTTTATGTAACTTGATGAGCTAGTAGCAATATTTATACTATGCCTAAGGCATTTTAAAGTGCACCTGCATAAAAATAATAAACTGTATGTTGAGTGATAGGTGAGACCTCAGAAAAGATGCTTAGATAAAATTTGTCACATAAAGGAGATAGTGCAAGTGCTATATCAGTGATAGTCCTCCAATAAAAGATATTAACATTTAACCTTGTCAAGAAGGATTGCAATAGGTAAGATACTAAATAAAAAATAAATAGAAGAAAAGATGTTTTAAATCATCAAAGTATGTTTGTAAACAACATACAAAATGAATTATTTGATGTATTTAAAAGTTAAACTTTCATTTTAGGTACCGTGATTTGCAAACTGACTATAACATGGTTCATGCATGAAATAATTCAGCATCACATTCTGCTTTATAGTGTCCACTTCCCTCCACCATGTTCCAGCATCCCTCCACATCCAGCTTTCCGAACTATAGTGGCAGCATATGCTTCCTACTGAAGACAAGTTCTTATATTTTGTTGCTCTGGTTGCAATTGTTATTTCCTTACTGTTTTTGGTTACCAGATACGAGGGAGATTATTCTGTACCTGTTCTTTACTTTTTGAGTAACTTCACTGAGCATAATTCTTTGCAGATCCAGCATGTAGCTACAGATTGCATAATTTTGTCTATTCTGTTAGCTGAGTACTTTTCCACTGTGAGAGTATATGTCCCATTACTTTTTATTCTTTCATCTGTCCATGAACATTTGGACTGTTTTTAGATTTTGGCTATGTGTATAGTGCTTCAATAAATATAGGAGTATAGATGTCTTCTGAATGAAACTTTTGAATCCTTGGGATAAATACCTAGAAGTAGAATTGCTGAGTTATATGGAAACTCAATTCCTTTGTTTTGGTAAGTGTTCATATAATTTGCTAAAACAGATTTTTGGACCAGTAAAAATTCCCAACAGCATTGAATGAATGTACCTTTTTCCTACATATTTTTTATTTTTATGTATACAAGTTTCCATGGTATGAGATGATATATCAGTGTTACTTTTTTGATTGATGACAAATGATGCAAAAACTTTTGGCTATCTATGTTCATTTTTGTGCAGGTTTCTGTTCATACATTTTTTTTTTTTTTTTTAGTTTTTGGGTAAAGTTTTAAGTGTTTCTATATCTTGAATATTACCCCATTGTCATATGAGTGGTAGGCAAATATTTTTGTCGTCTGTAGTTGCCTTATTATTCTGGTTATTGTTTCTATTTTGGTGCAGAAGCTTATTTTATTTTAGTTCTATTTGTTTATCATTGCTTCAACTTGATTATATTTGTTTGCTTGACCAATAACATTAAACCATTGAAGTTGTTTCAGGATTTAATATCATGCATGTTGTTCCTCAATATAATTTGTAAATTCTTGTCTGATGTTGAGGTCTTTTAATCCATTGTATTTTGACTTTTGTACATTAAATTAAAAAGGATTCTGAGTTCTTTAATTTTTTAAAAGTTCAAAAAAATTTGGTCAGTTTTCTCATAGCATTTGTAAAGAAGTTCTCCTTGTCTTTCTAGTACTATAGCTCCATAGTTGAAGATGAATTGTCCATATATCTAAGGCTCAATTTTTTGTACTCTGAACTCTGCTCAATTGATCTAAGAGTATTCTTATTTAAATGCCATACTGTTTTGATTGCTACAGCTTTATAGTATAATTTAAAAATTGGGAAAATTATCCCGTCTTCACCTTGATTCCTTTGGCTATTCTGGGGATTTGATTATGAATATAAAATTCAACATAGTTTGACCTATGTTTTTGAAAATGTAATGAGTATTTTTATAGGCATTGCATTGAGACTGCATTATATATATATACATATGTATAAATAAATCAATAGGTACAATACCCATTCATGATAAAACCTCTTAAATAAAATGGGGACCTTTCCAGTGCAGGTAAAGTCATTTACCATACGCACACAACAATATTATAATCAGTGGTGAAAAGCTGAAGCCTTATTTCAAAGATCTGGTACAAGGAAAAGCTGCTGTCCACTTCAATCATAACTTTTCAATATAATATCAGAAGTCCTTGCCATAGCAATGAGGCAAGAAAAAGGTATTCAGGGTATTCAGATTGAAAATAAATAAATCAAATATTCACTATTTAAAGATGACATGATACAATACATAAATACATGGAGAACCCTAGAAACTCTATGAAAAGACTCCTAGACAATAAACTTGTACAGTAAAATAGCAGACCATGAAATTAACGTGCAGAAATCTATTACTTTTCTTTATGAAAATAATAAAATACAAGAGAAAGATCTCAAAAATTCCATTCAGGGTTGTGCCTCATTGATTTGTTTTTAATTGATGACACACATTGTATTATAAAGAAGAATTCTTGAATTAATGAATGTTTATTTGAAAATTTTCATAAAATAATACATAAAGGAAAATGGATATTGTTATTTATTTTGACTAATTAGAATTCTTTTTTGAGAATCCAGAATATCTAAGTTTTTATTATTCATTATTTGTATAGTAATAGGCCCTTATATTTGTTTTGAATTTTAACATTATAGAATTTTTACATATTGTCTTGTTGATTACATTTATCTTTTATCATGCCAAGTGTGTAATGGAAATGTCTAGGATAAAAGAAACATTCATGACCTTCTAGCTTTTTAGTAGAAAAATTTGGAAGTAAATTTAAAAAATTTATTTGCATAATATAAAGAAGTCGTCTGTTTTATTTTTTATTTTTCTTTCATTTTTCTTTCTTTCTTTTTTTTTTTTTTGATCATAGACTTAAACATGAAGGCTCTCCTTTGGCTTTGCTAAATTGATCTTGAAACACACATTAGCCAATGCTCAGCAGTCTTATTTTGGCAGAAACAGACTTGCATCAAAGTGGTAACTTTCCAACCATCAAATGGCTTCATTCCATTTTTCTTTCACATAGGTAGCTTATGCAACATATACTTGGACATTTAACACCATTTAAATATCCGCATATTAGTTGTTCCAGAGTATTTGAAAGTCTAGGATGTTTCAAGATTTCAACATTCCTTCCTTATAATATTTCAATAAGAATTTAAAGCTTATTAAAATTAATTAATCCAAAGAGAGAGAGGGAGGGAAAATTAATTAAGCCAATATAACTTGAAAGTTCCATTGTTTTTTATTAGTACCATATATATGTGAAAAAAGGTTAAAAGTTACTATACCAAGCATCTTATTTTTTATGGTATTTTATAATTACTTAAATTTTTTAAGTGATCATTTTGCTGAAAAAGTTATAATTATCATAGTACCTAACTACATACAAGAAAATTACTTAAGACTAGCATACAAATTGAGAACACAAAAACTTATTAATAAAAAAAACAGCATAGTACAGTGTAGATTGTCACACTGTTACTATTCAAGATCATCTGTGAGTATTCTGAAGCACTTCACTGAAATAAACACTAAAGCAACATCAAATCCAGTTTCACTATAGGGAATTATTTCAGTAGATCCATAAAGAAGGTCAATTCTCTTAAACAAGGGACTAATTAAATGTGTACCTGTGGTAAATGCCTATTTATTTGTACAGTTTACTCTTCTCTACTGCTCTCTGAAGACTTTAAAATAACTATATAAATAGACCTTTATAAAGTGAAAGAGGACTGGCTTCAGCATCTAATAGCAAACTGGTACTAGAGTTTCTTTTCTGAAATAGCATAGAATTGTGTATACCAGAAATTATTGTCATTTATTGGCTTCTAAGTAAGGTATGTTCATTTGCAAGTTGTGGCTTATAAAATTTCCCAGAAAGTCAAGTTTTATAAGTGTGGCAACTTAAACTGAGTATTGAGACAGATCTATTTGTAGTTTGGATTTATCCCTGACATTCTTAACAAATAAAAAAAAAAGTTTGATAAAAAGAGAGGAGATACTAAATACAAAATAGCTTAGAAACATATACATATACATAAAATGATAATAATTATCACAAAAAGATATATGATTTACCTTAGTGTAAATTGTTTTGCTCAATATATAATAATAGGCATATGCATATAAAATAAGCTTCCCTTCAAACAAAAATGTTTTTCTTGTAATTTCTCAGAAAAAATGTTATGGGAAAATGGTCTGTAGGAGGCAAAGTTTGCACACATACCAATGCTTGGCAAATGAAATAAGAGAATTTTATTTGCAACTTATGTATTATTGACTATTGTGAATCAGTGGTTGTCACAAAAATGGAATGAAATTTGAACAAAATTGGAAAGGCTTACTTGTCCATCATCAAACAAATTAACTGAACTTTTGGTAGAGAGAGCCCATACTCTTGTCACTTTATCCACCTGGAGAATATAATCCCTGAGCCCAGTGGACAATTTAATAAGACGACTTGCTCTATTCTCTCTTCCCAATCCTGTAGAGACTGTGCTTCAATCTGTCAAATCCTGTATCACTTTCATACAACGTTCTTTCACTGCTTGTTTCTTGAATTTGACTCTTGTTCTCTAGGGATCCAAGTGAAATTGCCAGAAGTCATTTCACTTGTCACCTTTAACAACGATCAGCAAGATGGAACTACATTTGTCTATGATGGGCTGGAGTTTCACCTGACAGAGCACAAGGAATTGAAAGATATTCATTTTCGATTTACAAGTATATCAACTAGCAGCCTGTTTCAATGATTTGTGATCACAGCCTGGGGCAGATTCTCTTTCTTGAAATGATCTTGGGATGCTTTTTCATCATGTGTCAGTCATTTTAATGAAGAAATTAATAAAATAAAATCAAGAAAAGATGGATAGAATTGTATGTTTATAGTTTTTAAAGTATATATATCATTGTAAATATTCCTAAATTCACTTCAGTTCTTTGATTTGTGATTTTCAATTGAAATTTAATGATATTTAAAATACTTGAGCCAAAAAGTTATAATTTATAGTATTATTAGCTATCATTAATAATGTATAAGCATTCATTATTTATTATACATAAGGAATATGTATATCATGGCATTTATTACTGTCATGACCTTGTTATTGTCATAATTTATGAATTCTTAGAAAAGGATATGTTACTCTCATACTCAAAATGGTTAACAACTAGGAAAATAACTTAGGTTATGTTGTTATCCTAACATCAGTTCAAAGCCTTCTTTATTCAGAATTTTTGCACTGTAAAATATATGTTTTAACAGGAAATGAAAAAGAAATAATTTTAAACTAACAGGCATAGTAGTTTTATCTCTAGAATGGAGCATATTTTTTATTACTTGGAAATGCTAGTTTAACAAGCTGTTAAGTCTGTAAAACCAGTAGAATCATTGTCTCAGTGACAACAAACTGCATGGAGCATATACATACAGTAAAGTTGTATCTGTGTGTCAGCTTCACTTTTATCTAATTTCCGAAGTGTATACTTTTTTAGGAGAAAGAAATAATTTGTAACAATGAAACTGACTTGCAGGAGTATGTCATTCTGTTTCCCTCTTTATGTGAAGCAGAACTCCTATAGAATGGCAGGCTGCATAGAAAAGATATATTCCAATGTGCTATCTGATGATTTCCATTTCTGTAAAGGAATCATAGTCAAGACAAAAACATTTTGGGAATCTGGAATTTGTAGGACAATGAGAGAAATTATAAAGCATTCTGATTCCGCTTGCCTAAAGCAGATTTACCTCAAGGTGAAGACTTGGTTAACTCTTAGAAATAAGAAGCTAGATAGATAATTTATGGCATATCTTAAAGAATGTTGAAGAAAAGAGAAGCCAATATGTCAAGTGGATTGCTGTCTGCGTAGTATATTTCATTTAATGAAAAGTTTTGTTTCATAGTTTTTAAAACTGGTGATTAAAATGTGAGTTTTCCTTCAGTTACATCTTTTGTAAACATTAAATTTTGATTAGCCACATATAATATTTCCTTTTTGGAAAAAAATTCAGGTACCAGAATGTATGTGGATAAGATGCTTACCCTAAAAACATCTGATCAAGGTTCAATCCTGGCACTATATGTTGTCTCCTAAATCCCTGCCAGAAGTAGTCCTTGAGTGTAGATCCAGGAGTAAGCTCCGTACACAGCTGAATGTGGTAAAACAAACAAATAAAAACCAAGCAAATAAGCACAGGCCAAAAAATAGTCAAATAAACAAGAAATAATACAAATTTAATTATTTTTCTGGAGAAAATAAGAGAAAAAAATAGACATAAGAGATATAATGGTAATTTCACTCTTGATGTTTTCAACAAGAGTTTTATATATATACATATATATGTATATATATGTATATATGTACATATATATGTATATATGTACATATATATACTTATATATATACTTCACCATATATATAAACTTATGGTGAAGTATATATTTAAGTATATATATATAAGTATACATATAAGTATATATATACTTATATATATGGTGAAGTTTTAGAATGGAATTTTTATTGTAAGCCCATGTAGCAATCATGCAAAAGGTTCCATAACTTATTTGCCAATTGCTCCATTTGCAGAAAAAATTTATTCAGTGTCTCCTGGAAATCTACCTTCCTCAAATAAACCAGCTTTTCCTCTTCTTTAGAGCTTCCATTTGCACCAAGGCTATAACTTCCAATATGGTTTGGAGCTTTGTCTCCTAGGGGACATTATTATCTACTCAGAAGCACCATATAAAATTTATAATAATTCACATGTGAAAGCAATATGTTTTAGTACATGTTATTTAAATAACAATATTTAGATGGTTTATTTATACCTCATTATTAGGTAACTTAGATAAGATTATTAGATTAGTGACATTATTAGACAGTCATTTTACAGAATGCTTTTTATAACACATGATATATTGCTCAGATAGATAGTACCAGGATTAAGGCACTTGACTTGCATGCAACTGACCCAGATTCAAATTTGTGGTTCCCAGCCCTGTAAGGTGTGCTCCCTGATTACAAATTCAGGAATAAATCCTGAGCACAGCCAGGTGTTATCCAAGAACCAATAAAAAATTAAAACAAAACGAAACAAAAACAAACAAAAATGCTATAGGAAAGTTCTACTAGACATCAGACAGTGCTTTGCTAACTATCTGTGGAGTAGATTGTTTCTAGGTTGACTCCTGTTGATAATTTCGGAGCATCTGAAGCCTTTATGTAATTCAGTCCCTTGGGATGATGTAGAACTCTGCATATTGGTTACCCTATATAGCAAAAGAAATGAACATTCTTATTAGGTTACTTTACATTCCAGTGTTAATGAGATGTGATGTGTTGCTCCTGTGATGACTTTTATATATCCCATCTTATTTGACTTAGAGTCTCTTCTGACCTTAAATTTGAAAGTGTCTAGTCTGTAACTGCCTATGTATAGGATCACATAGTGGGGAACTGCACATTCTCTTAGACTCTATCTAAGAGCTAATATGAAGCAGAGGCCCTCATTCATACACTTGTGAGGAAATGAATTCAGCCAACAGTATCAACAGCAGTTACTGACAGTTTGTAATAAATTTTTGTCTAGTGCAGCTTCCAGGAGAAAATGCTGCCTGGCTGACACTTTGTGGGTTGGTGAGATGTTTTGGACCATAAGTAGATAAATAAGCCATGTCTGGAACTCTGAAAAATTGATAAGATGATACATCTACATTGTTTTAAGTCACGATGCTTTGGACAAATTGTAACATGAAGTTGAAAGATAATATCTTTTTATTTTAGAAAATCTTTTTTAAGGGATTATGAAGTAACTACAAGGTTAAAAGCGTTTGTCTTGCAGAACACATCAGCTTGATTGTCAGTGCTACAAAGGGTTTCTCAAGAACCAACAGGAGTGACCCCTGTATACAGAACCTGAAGCAAGTCCTGAGCACCAAAATTTTGTACATTTAGTGGTACTCAAACTAAAAACAACATAAAAAAGAAAGTCTGTTTGTATGAGTAGTTTTTTAAAGCTTTATTTGGCATTAATCATGTGTATATAAATCTCTTACTATATCAGGTGTAAGAAAGATAAGGTCTTAATTTTACTACAAGATGGATGTACTTTCATGCTACTGTGAATGAATACAAGAGTGTAGATGTCATTTTTAGATTATATTTGGATCCTTGAGGTATACTCTGAGGAATGGGTCAAATAGAAGCTCAATTGTCAGTTGTTGGTTGTTCTTTTAGTTTTGTTTTGTTTTGTTTTTGAGTAATGACCATATATACTTTGAAAAGTCTGAATCAGTCGACATACCCACCAATGGTGAATGAGGGTTCCTTTTCCTTTACATCTTCGCCAACATTTGTTGTTGGTTTTGATGAGTATCAGTCTTTCGAGAGTGAGATGGTATCTCATTTTGATTTGAATTTAACTTATTATTAGTTATATAGAGAGATTTTTTTCATATGCTATTTGTCCATATATATATCTTCTTTGATGATGTGACAATTCATCTATTCTCTCCATTTATTGATTGGGTTGGGATTTTTTTGTATATAGCATTACCAGTATTTAGATATTTATACTTATATTTATATTTATATATTTATACTTATAGTTATATATATATTTATATATAATATATACTATCAGATTAGTAGGGAACATAAACAACTTTCTAAAATTGTGGGCTGTCTTTGTATTCTGGTTATCATTTTGAGATGCAGACAATTTTTTGGTTAGTGGCAATTCATCCTTAAAGATGCCTCTAGTTTCAGTATCATGGAGAGTATGTTCTTCCAATACTTTAATCTATGCATCTAATTAATTTCAGTATATTGAAGTTTTTAATTAACTTTTATTGGACATTTGTGCATTGACATTAGAAAGGACCACTCTATAGTGGTCCTCGGGCTTTCCTCCTTTCTCTCCCTACACTAGGAAGACACATGGGGAGGAGGGCGGGCTGATACAGCACTGGTGTATGTTCGGACATTACTGGTAATTTTCCCCCATTTTTTTTGCCCCTGCACATACTATATATATTCAAACTAAAAATGAGAGAATGTACTCTCAGGCTGGAAAGAGATAAGTACTCTTTTCCTACTTGTTAACTCTCAGTGGCCTCTTGGCCTCTTCCTTCTTTCATTTTGTAACTGTGTTTGCTACCATACTAGGTTTCTGATTAGTTCTCACTCAAATGCATTTCCCTATATTGAACTGCGGGAAGTCATTTTGCAGACTCCAAAAGGCTAAATCATAGACCAAAGTGGTGTCCAGGATTCAGCACCCTCCTCCCGACTAGTTCTAATGACATAAAAGGGACATGCATGTCTCTTTTAAATATTGTAGATATATTCCCTCAACTGCTATAACTATTATTGAATATCCCCTTAAATGGTGACAATTGTGTCCACTGTCTGAAGTTAGATTTATTTCCCCACTTTTTATCTTTTTTTCTTTTTGTGAACTGTTCAATAAGGAATTTTGGTGAAAGAGTCCCTCAGTTTAATGCTTATGTTTGAACCAGGTCATGGGGATTGTTGGACTTGTTCTTGCGGCCCCCTTATGCCTGATAATGCCACATGGCATTATTCCTTGTTTGCATAGGCACATTAAAATGGAAAATACTATACATACAAATAAGTTCTTATCTAATAGAGATAGGAACACACAAATCTTGTGGTGCAATGGGACCCTACACCCTGAACATTGACATGATGACCTGGCACAGGCCTCAGAGGTTTGGGCATTTTCTATTCACCCCTTAACCAGGGAAGCCATCTATGTAACATCCAAAGTTGTCTATGACATCACCTGGAACTAATCCTCTACCAGGGAAGACTCTACTGCTGCTCTGACATCAATTTACTCAAAAGAGTCTTCCCTTAACACTGAGAAGATTTAAACAACAATGACCTGCATACTGGACAGGACTTTCTGCATTGCCCTTTAATTGTGAGTTGAAATTAGATGACACTCCGAACTATCTTGACTTTAATGCAGGATATACAGATTCCAGGATCTTCAATAGAGAAACATGATACCAAAATTAGAGACTGTGTGAAAAATAAAACTGTATTGGCACTACAGACAATGACCTGGTTTGGACAAACTAGTTTGCCTGGAGGCTAGAATTGGTTTTATGTCAGGAAACTTCAGGGGTAGGGTCTTCTTGTATTTAGGCCAAGGTTTTTCCTTTCTATGTCTCCCATACTTTGGTGGGTCTATGCAAACGATAATTGCCACTCTAACACCGTTTTTACTGTGCTATTTTGACTCTAAATCTTTAAGAAAAAACAGTTAAACTTTTGAGGTTGACTTGAACTAATACACAAGTGCATGGAAATGTAAAAATCTACTATGTCTTCAAGTTTAAGGAGTTACATAAATTTTATGGCTTTAGATTGCTTTGTGTACTTCTAGGAAAGTTTATAATGTACTGCTATCTGGGGTCTTGGGGGACAAAGTAATTATACATGGATTCTGTTTTATTGTTCTTTGATTGTAAGTTTAAAATTGGGGTGTCAGCAAGGGTATTTCTTCTAGAACTCAGTTTTTGGGTGATTGTCCTTTCACTGTAACTTTACCTTGTCCTCTTTCTTTGTATCATTGTTTATAATTAAAAATAAAAAATTAAGAAGAAAGAAAGAGACCAGAGTTAAATTTTTTCTCATGTAACTGACCAATTTTCCAAAACCACTTGTTTAAAAAGGCTTTTCTTACTCCACTTAATAATTGTTGCTCCTTTATTGAAGAAGAACTAATTATAATACCTGTGGATATTTAAATTTTATTGCATTGATCTGTAGGCCTGTTGTTCAAAAACCACATGGTTAATTACTTCTTCATTTTAGTAGAGTTTGAGTTTGGGGAAAGTGATGAATCCTATCTTTTATTCGAGGATTAGTCTCCTCCAGGGAGTTTACTGTTCCATATAAAATTCATGGGTGATTAATCTATTTCTTTAAAAATGCCATGAGTATCCTTATAGGAACTGCTCTGAATTGCTTTAATGCTTTGGAGAATATAACATGTTTAACCATGTATAATTTTCCATGTCTATGAGCAGGGTATGTGTTTTCATTTTTCTCATGTAATATATTATTTTTTAAGAAGTGTTTTGTAGTTTTCTTTATATAGGTCCTTTATCTTTTAAATTAAATCAATTTGTAGGTGCTTGATTTTCTGAGTCACAGTTGTAAATTAGGTTGAACTGTTAAAGTTTCTCTGTCTCTCTTTGGTTTTTGGTTTTTGGGCAACACCCAGTGGCACTCGGGTTATTCCTGGCTCTGCATCAGAAATTGCTCCTGGCAGGCATGGGGCACCATATGGGATGCCAGGGATCAAACCCAAGTTTGATTCTGGGTCAGTCAGGTGCAAGACAAATGCCCTCCCACTTTGCTATCATTCTGGTCCAAAAGTCTCTCTCTTCTATTTTATTATTCATATATAGAAAGTCATGGACTTTTCTGTGTTAATTTAGCAGCCTTCTGCTTTACTGTAAAATTCTATTATTTCCATGAGAGGTTTTTTTTTTTAGATTCTTAATGAATGACATACACAAATAGTGAAAGTTTGACTTTTTTCTTTCAAATCTCAATGTCCTTGATATTTTTTTCTTGCTTAATTGCTATGATAAGTACCATATTGAATAGAAATGATGAATCGGCAACCTAGTCTTGTACCTGGTCTTAGAGCGAGGACTTTAAGTTTTTCTTCATTGAGTATGTTTGCTGTGAGCATGTGGCTTTTACTATACTGAAGAAATGTCTTCAATTGACGTTATATTGAAACTTTAATCACAAATGGGAATTGAAACTTGTTGAATGCTTTCTTTGCACCTATTAATATAATCATATGAGTTTTATTTTTGTATTTATATCATATATTACATTAATTGTCTTACATATATTAAACTGTCCTTACATCCTAGGGATTAATCATACTTTATCATTGTGTATGATGTTGTGGATAAAATGCTATATTCTGTTTGTTAATATTTTGTTTGATATTTGCATCTATGTTAAACATGATATAAATCTATAAATCTCCTCTTTTGTGCTGTTTCTATCTTTTTTAAGTATCAGAGTCATGTTTTCTTAATAGAAACTGGGAGTATTTCTGTTTTATTTTTCAATTTCCTAAAAATGCCTGAAAAAGATTTTCAAAATAATCTCTCATAATTCTTTGAATTTATACTTTGTTGTGATATTTCCTATTTATAATTTGCTTAATTAAGTTTCTCTCTCTTTGTTAGAGTTGCTAGTGTTTTATCAGTGCTGTTTTTTCCTCCAAAGAAGTAGCTCTTAGTTATGTTAAACATTTTAATTGTTTCTTGTATTCCACTTTATTAATTTCTATTCTAAGTTTTTCTTATTTCCTTCCTACTGTTTACTTTGTGTTTCTTCTGCTTGTTATTTTTCAGTTCTCAAGCTATGAATTTAGATTATTTACATGGATCCATTCTTCCTTCCCGATGAATGCTTACACAACTACAAACTTTCCTCTTAACACTGCTTTTTCTATATTTTATAAGTTTTGGTAGCTCCTGTCCTAATATTTGTTTCTAGAAATGTTTTAGTTTCCATTCTCACCCACTGGTTCTTTAATAATTTACTTTCCAGGTGTTTGAGTTATTTATCATTTTCTCTTTCTGTTTAACATTTTTAGTACACCATGGTCTGAGAAGATATTGAACTGATTTCTATCCTCTCAATTTTATGATAGCATTTTTTGTGACTCAGCAAATGGACTATCATGGACAATGTCCCATGCACATTATAGAAGAATAAATACTTAGATTTTTGATGATTAAAGAACCTGCATGTATCTTAGTAAGTCTCTCTCTTCCATTTTTTTTTCAAATTTATTATTCCTTGCTGTGTATTAATTTAATTGATATATTAAGTAGTGGTAGAACAGTGTTGAATTATCCAATTATCTTCTTGCTCCAGTTTTCCAATTAGCTAAAATCCTTTATAATGTCAGGTAAAATATGTTTCACATTTGAATGTTTTATTTACTGGTGATTTTGTGGTTTCATTGTTCCTAAGCAGCACCACACGATGAAGGGAGGACTCTCTCAGAAAAAAAAAAGCTACAAGATAAAGAATGGTTCTGATAATATAAAAGTCACATCAAAATGTTAAGGGTGTTTTTCTCTTTGACAACACCCAGATTATTTTTTCTGAATGCAGAGAGTTCTAGGCCAAGACAGTTTGGGGAAAGAAGCAACCTATAATAAAAACTACCTATGAGGCATGCAGGATTCATTCTTTGCCCTGCAGATTATCCCACATCTCAACCAATAATTTGTGTTCTTGGCTATTTTCTCTCCTAGAAAAGCTTATGTTCTCCCTTGTAAAAAATGGAAAACCACAAACTTAGGCCTTCAGATTTGCCCACAAATGTGAATTAATGAAAAAATGTTGTGCTTACAATCAAGATATAAAGCACATAAGAAAATCAGCAAGAGTCTGAACAAAAAAAACCCTATTGACCCTCAAAAAAACAATCTTTTGATACTGATTATATAATAGGTTTTGCATTTCCCTGTATAAAAGAAGTGAAGTAAGAAAATCAGTATAAGTATAAAATGATTTGGAATTTTTAAAAAGAACAAAATTGAAGTTTAATGGATGAAAATTACAATCACTAGGAACAGTGGAAAAGGTAGGTTAATGGATAAAGTAAAATCCCCAAATATCAGTAGTAGATTTTCTGAAAAAAAAAAAAAAACCAACAAAACAAAACAAGCAAACAAACAAAAAAACAAGCTAACTAAAGCAAAAAGAAAATTAGTGATCTAAAGAAAGATATGAAAACATTATTTCAATGAAACAGAAAAATGAAAGGATAGCATTGAATCATGAAGAGAATCAGACCTATGAAGGGTTTATAATATATTTATACAATATAAATATATAATATTATAATATAATTTAAATATATTATATCCTTGTGATCACAAATAATTATACATGGGCATAAAATCAGAAGCAATTATAAATTATAAAAAGCTAGTGACTTTCCTTTAAAATTAGGGAGCACTTTTATTTCAATAGCCAATAGAGCCAAAAGTCTCAAATGAAAAGCCAATATTATTTTTAGACTTACAATATTATAGCTTATATCCAGAGATATAGCTCAGCAGCCAAGATACATACTGTGTAGTATTGAAGTAAAACCCTATGCACTATAATGTATTGCATTTGTGGCTCTCAACACTATAAAGCTTAAGTAGTCATTGGAGCTTGTCCCTGAAGAATAATACCAATCAGGGATTAATTATCCCCCCCAACTTTATATTTTCTAATAATCTCTTCTTAATGCAGGAATGTTTTTACAGAACCAAATCCTCCCACTCACCCTAGAAAAATTAGAAGCAAATGCCTATCAAATATTTGATTATTTTCTTAATTTGGTTAGCCTGTCTAAAACTTTTTGTAAGGTTTTCATATATTTTTAAATAGCAATTTGTTTCAAACTCTGCTTTAAAGGGGATAAGATTTGAACTTGAAGGAAAGAGACTGTGAGTTATTGCAAGACATATTCCAGGTACTGTTTTATATTAGTTCAAAAACAAAGTTAAAGTCTTTTATTTATTTATTTATTTATTTATTTATTTATTTATTTATTTATTTATTTATTTATTTATTTATTTATTTATTTATTTTGGTTTTTAGGTCACACCCAGCAGCACTCAGGGATTACTCCTGGCTCTATGCTCAGAAGTGGCTCTTGGCAGGATTGGAGAACCATATAGCATGCCAGGATTCGAACCACTGTTCGTCCTGGATTGGCTGCATGCAAGGTAGATACCACTGTGCTTTCTCTCCAGCCCCCCAGAGTCAAAGTCTTTAATCGTGATATTTTCTTTAGTAATGTTCTCCTGTTTCTTCATACTGATTTTATCTTCATTTTGAAAAGCTGGGAACAGGTGGAAAAGGTAGGTTAATGGATAAAGTAAAATCCCCAAATCTAGTTAGTGTATTTTTTTTGTCAGACTTGCCTCCACATAAGTAATTTTTATGAACTACTTAATTTGCTCTGGCTATTTTTCATCTGTTAACAATAGTTCCCAGAGCAGGAGATTTTATATGTCCATGTTAAAATTAGGGGAGTTTAGAAAAATCTATGCACTTAATGAATTGGGATTCAGTTGGTGCAAGTTTTCAGCCTGATAATTAAAAGATTCTAAAAGTAGAGGTTAATTGAATTCCAATCTCTTCTTGTTATGCATCAACAGCATGGTTTTAGAAACTTTTTAAAAATAGCTATAATGGGCTCAAATATTTCATTATAGCATGACATTAATGATCTTCTAAGTAGGCTAATTGTGTATTCCATTGTAGACCTCCTTTAGAGATGCGTCTGTTCAATGCTTATAACTTGTAGAATAGATTTGATACAAAAATGACTATAACTTAAATCCACAAAAGTTAGAAATTACATTAAGTGTACAAATATTGACTTCTTAATTGCATAGGAGAAACTTTTATATTTATTTTGCCTGGAAAATTAATTTGGCTGTATATTTTGCATTACATAAAATAACATTTCCCTGTCTATGCTTTCCATACTGATATATGATAATGGATTTAATACTTGTAGATATGATGCCAATTGCAACTGTAGAGCATTCACATACCTGAGATCCTTACTGTGAAGACCCATTGGTACTAGTATTAGGATAAAGAGTCTTAAAGGGTGGCTCACAGAGACATAATTGTAAATATTACAAGTTTAAAAGAGAACTTTTGAGTGCTTTACCAAATGATAGTTCTAGCGATAAGAAGCAGATGAATATTTGCAACATGGAGTAAAGAAAGTGAAGAAGCTATGTATGTGAATACCTCAGTGACTTTTCCAAGGCCTGTGTCTGTTGATGTATGGCAGTTGGACTTGGATACGCTCCCTGGATAAACCCACTGTAATGATAGTTGAACCTGGACATGCCCTCTTGTCATGCTAGGTATAAAAGGATAAACTTGACCAGTTGAAGTGGGGGCCAAGACAGTGACCAGAGCAGTGCCTACTGGTCCGCAGGGGTCCAGAGATAAAGCATTGAAGTGATGCTGCCTGCTTTGTATCTATTCCTTTCTGTTTTTCTTTTGAACCTGTTCTTCCCCCAGCCACCTCTGGCTGGTGAATTTCCTTCTATCTCTCCCTCTTAGAAGCCCCTAGACAAAGGTGGCAGGCCTCAAACTCCAGGAGGAATAAAAAGTATAATTGGTTTCTAACTCTTTCTTCTCTCTCTCTCAACCCAGGTGGACAGTCACTATATGATGCTGTCTCTGGATGGGCACAGAACCCAACCTTTAGCCAGGCCCCATAGGCCTTTGTGAGCCTTGCACCATTGGGCCCTGGCAGCCTTGGACCTCTGTAGCATGCAGCCCTTCAGACCTTGATGTCTTGGGGCCTTGCAGCTGAGTAACAGGCGGACATGCAGCTTACCACAATAACTGTAACAAGGGATGCAAAAAATTTCTACATGTATCCCTCACCTGTGAAGAAATAATATAAATTTAGTGACTGGAAATCTGGAGCTAAGATTCTTTCAAAGCCACAGTTAACTATGTTTACAGTTTAATCAGCTTTATGAACTTAAATTAGTACACTTCTTTAGAAATGTATTAGGTATTATTTTCTCTCATTTTTTGTGTATAAAAGATTTACCAAAGAGTAAAAAAAAAGACGCAATAAAATATATTTCAAAATTTCACATATTTCTAAAAGTTTTCTACCAGATCAATTTTGTAGAGAAAAGTTGTTATGTGTTGCATTGTTGAATTGTTGAAAATTTGAGATTATATAATTTAGGGGTCCATTTGGATTTAAAAAAAATTTCTTTTATTGAAACCAATGTGAATTAAAAGTCTTTCACACTTGTATTCCAGGCACATAGTCACAGTGAATTAGGGCTATTCCCACCACCAATGTTGATCTCCTCTATCATAGTTCCCAGCATGCATCTCATACCTCCACCCTTAGACCCCTTAACTGCTAGTGTAATAGGTCCATTTTGTGGATAGCTTGTTATAGTTTGAGTCTCTTGATTCTACTGTCATTAACTTTGATTTTGGGTATTTAGATCTGAACATTTTTTATTTCCATTCAATGCTCCTGAAACCTTTTGACCCATAGGTCCCATCAACTTTTTGTTTTTCTTTTCTCAATTTGTAGGAGCACATAGAAATATGAGGTAGAGGGGCCAGAGTGATAGCGCAGTTATAGGGCATTTGCCTTGCTAGCAACTGACCCAGAACAGACCTCAATTTGGTCCCTGGTGTCCCATATGATCCCTTGACAGGAGCAATTTCTGAGTACATAGCCAGGAGTAACCCCTGAGCATCAAAAGCAAAAACAAACAAACAGAAAAAAAAGTTATTTAGGTAGAACAAGATGATTTATGTTCTATGGTTCTTCTATTTAGAAGCTATAAATAAAATTAAAAGAAGGACCAGAGTGATAGAACAGTGGTAGGTTAAACACCCTACCTTACACACTGCCACTCGCTAAGAACGGACCTGGATTCAATCCCCAGTATCCCATATGGTCCCCCGAGCCTCCAAGGAGCGATTTCTGAGTGCAGAGCTGAGGGTAATTCTGAGCGCCTCAGGTTGTGAACCAAAAACCAAAATAAATAAATAAATAAATAAATAAATAAATAAATAAATAAATAAATAAATATGAAAACGGGGGGGTGGGCAGATGTGGCTCTTTTTTTTTCTTCTTATTTTATTTTATTTTATTGGGGGGGCATAGGCATAGTAAACATTGGGAAAATTAGAAAGGAAATTCCTTGGTCTAAGAGATACAGGGTGTCTCTACTCTTGAAGTATACTATCATAAGTCTGACTACAGGCTCTGGACATGTTAGTTGTCAAATAAGATCTTGCTTTATGGTCCCAGGAAAAGTTCTGCTCAATCACAGTTGTCCAAGTCAGTCTTCTGTAATTAGTGATCTTGGTTTTTGTATAGGACGGAGAATCTTCAGATTTCATCTCATCTTAGTATTAGGTCTTGAAATAGGGCAACCTGCCCTTAGATCAAGTTGTTGTTTTTTCTTCATTGTTAGGGTGTCATATGAACCTAACCTGAAGCAAGTTGCTGGCAGAGTGGTATTAGGGTCGCCCCCCAGGGTGAATAGATTCCTGGTGCTGGTGCAGGGAACTGTGTCAATTCTAAGGTTGGGATTTGGGGTTTGGGTTGGACAGTCAATGTACGATCAATTGAGCCAAATCCCCATAATACCATTTGAATTTTTAAACACTTCCTGATAATAAAATTATTTGTAGAGTTTTTTCCATTCATGATAGACATTTATTCTTAATCTCCATAATTCAGTTAATATCAATTTAAATTTCAACTTGAGAAAATACCTTTATCATATTAATATATTTTCATTAAACTTTCTAAAATTTTATATAGGGTAGAAGGTACTTTATACCTGTACATATATAACACATCTCTCTCATGTGTGTATTTTTGTAAATTTGTAAAATTTTGGATCTTTGGAGCTGAGTAAATGGAAACTTCTGCTGACTTAACTATAAATGACAGAAACATTGAACTTAAGTTTTTATAACATTATTTAAAAAAGAAAAATAATTTAATAAAATGCATTTTAAATTATGTATTTTTAAATTATTGTGCTATTTGAAAAATTTACTAATTCAACAAGATTCTACCTAATGCTAGAGCAGGCCCAAAATCCTTCATAGGAATTGTAAGGTATAATGTGGTCAGATTCTAATTTGGATATTCTACCTATAATCTTACTCTTCCTGCAGTATTACTGTAATATGTTGTCATTACACATATTGTTTAATTAATTTTTACACTTATTTAAATTTATACACAAGCCTACATTTTAAAATTGGGAAATATCTTCCAAAAAAGCACTGTGCTGCCAAATCCCTCATTACTTATATGACAAGCATCGGTATGGTTTAAAGATGGAAATTCAAGTCCTGATAAATAGTGATTACTGATAGTCAAGACTATGCTACTGATGGGTCAATTTTGTGGAGTTAGAAATGTTTAAAAATATACTTACAATCTTACTAAGGTTAAGAACAAAACTGAGACTAATATTAAAATTGATTTCTTATAACTACATGTTTTGATATTTTCTTGCAATGAACTATTTGGTTATTAAAAATCCTAAACTTTGTGTAACCATATAAATAGAATAGCAAATAGGGCACTTCTGTTGCACATGCATGACCTTAGTTTACTCCTGGCAAAGTATATGGTCCCATATTCAAAAATCAACATACCCAAACACTATCAGGTGCAATTCTTGAGAACACAACTTAGGAGTTAGACCTTAATACGGGGCCAAGTGTGTCCTCAAAATAAGCAAAAAGAATCCTAAATTTTATAAAAACACTTCAGTATCAGAGATGATAAATAGCATATTGAAAAAACCTTTAGTTTTGACGTCATAATTTCATTACTTCTTTTTGCATTGAAAATGGTGGCATTCTTCTGAATCTCCCTTTCCTTCTTGAAATGAAGGTGATTAACTCACAGAATCATAATATATAAAGTACAACTTATAGTCTGATGAGTATAATGAAGTAATGACTTCAGCAAATGAAGAAATTACTTATATAAAGTGTACTGAAGTATAATGAAGAAATTACTTATAATATTTTATGCTTGTATAAAACTCATGTATCAAAATGTTTTTTTTGTAAAGACACAACTTTATCTTCCAAGCTATGTCAAAATTAAGACATTAAAGACAATCTGTTTCAAGTAGTCAGTGCCAGAATGCATTTCTATTCAAACAATCCCCAAATAAGTGTCTTAAAACAACTATCACTGTTTTCGTTGTTATTGTAAGAACCATAACCTGTGGTTATGTCATAAGAGTCTTAGGAAACAACGTTGCTATGTGGGTGAGACAGTTAAATGGTGTTAGGATATAACACAGAGATTTGCACATACAAGGCACATTCCATTCTACTTGAATTCCCAGCCTAGAACTTTCATTTTTGTTCTACTTTCTGTTGGCTGTCTGAGTTTTGCTGAATCAGTTGTGGAGGTTCCATTCTGCTCCACTTTTCCTCCTTCTTCCTTCCTTCTTCTTCCTTCCTTCCTTCTTCCTTCCTTCCTTCCTTCCTTCCTTCCTTCCTTCCTTCCTTCCTTCCTTCCTTCCTTCCTTTCTTTCTCTCTCTTTCTTTCTTTCTTTCTCTCTCTCTCTTTCTCTCTCTCTCTTTCTTTCTTTCTTTCTTTCTTTCTTTCTTTCTTTCTTTCTTTCTTTCTTTCTTTCTTTCTTTCTTTCTTTCTTTCTTTCTTTCTTCTTTCTTTCTTCTTCTTTCTTTCTTTCTTTCTTTCTTCTTCTTTCTTTCTTCTCTTTCTTTTCTTTCTTTCTTTCTTTCTTCTTTCTTTCTTTCTTTCTTTCTTTCTTTCTTTTCTTTCTTTCTTTCTTTCTTTCTTTCTTTCTTTCTTTCTTTCTCTCTCTCTCTTTCTTTCTCTCTCTCTTTCTTTCTTTCTTTCTTTCTTTCTTTCTTTCTTTCTTTCTTTCGTTCTTTCGTTCTTTCTTTCTTTCTTTCTTTCTTTCCTTCTTTCTCTTTTCTTTCTCTTTCCTTTCTTTTTTATTTTATGTTTCTTTCTTATTTCCTTCCTTCCTTTCTTTCTTTTTTCTTCTTTCTTCTTTCCTTCCTTTCTTTTCTTTCTGTCTTTTTCTTTCTTTCTTTCTTTTTCCTTTCTTTCTTTCTTTCTTTCTTTCTTTCCTTCTTTCTCTTTTCTTTCTCTTTCCTTTCTTTTTTATTTTATGTTTCTTTCTTATTCTTCTTCCTCTTCTTTTTTCTTTCTTTTTCTTCTTTCTTTCTCTTGTCTTCCTTATCTTTTCTTTCTGTCTTTTTCTTTCTTTCTTTCTTTCTTTCTTCTTTCTTTCTTTCTTTCTTTCTTTCTTTTCTTTCTTTCTTTCTTTCTTTCTTTCTTTCTGTTCTTTCTTTTCTTTCTCTTTCTTTCTTTCTTTCTTTCTTTCTTTCTCTCTTCTTTCCGTCCTTCCTTCCTTCCTTCCTTCCGTCCTTCCTTCCTTCCTTCCTTCCTTCCTTCCTTTCTTTCTTCCATCTTTCTTTCTCTTCCTTTCTTCCTTTCCTTTCTTTCTTCCTTACTTTTATTTCTTTATCGTTCTTCTTTCTTTCCTTTCTTTTTTCTTTCCTTTCTCTAATTTTCCCTCTTTCTCTCTTCTTTTTTCTTTCTCTTTTTTCTTTCCCTTTCACTCTTTTTCTCTTTCTTTCTTTCTCTCTTCTGTTTTTTCTTCTCTCTCCCTCTTTCTTTTATTTCTTTCTTTTATCTCTTTCTCTCTTTATTTCATTCTTTTCTTTCTTATTATCTTTCTTGTTTTTATAAATGGAGGGGGAGCATACTTGGAGTGCTGAGGATCACTTCCCTTTCTATGCTTAGGGATCACTTATAAAATTGTTGGGGACCATATATAGTGCCAGATTATACTAAGGTTATCACAGTAACCTCTGTACTCTATCCATCTTCCTTACAATTTCTTATGTCTAGTAAGCATGTTTTTATGATCATGATGGTAACAGTTCATGAGTGGAAGTCATATTGCATATGAGTGTTTCAAACTTATGCTATGTTACCTTTGCTAATATCCTACTTCCTTGCAAGTCACCTGGCTAAATCAAGCTTAGGTAATTATACCCTTGAGAAAGGTGTATATAACAAATGAGTAGAGAAATGGTGTTACAATTTGTTTCACTACTAACTCATTGATGAAGTATCAGAAAAATTAATCCTCCTCATGGGTGAAACATTCATGTTCTGTATGTATGGTATATATACATATATATAAGTAAACACAAATGAGTGAGAAATTTCAAACTACAATTGAAATTTTTGTCATTAATGATACTACTACAGAATCATTGTTTCCATTCCTTTATAAAATAATTCAGTACAATATAAGGACAAGCCAAACATTAATAGCAAAAACCATCTGGCTGTAAACACAAATGGTATCACATCTAATAAAATGATTGTGTAAACAGTTAAGGGCAGAGCAATTTAGCCAGCTTCTACCTCTATAAACGATGAAGAACCATAAGCAAATAATCATCCCAGTTATCTCAGATATATAAGAAAAATGTGTTCCTCGGGCAGAAAAGAGCCTAATTTAAATATTTTCCTCTAATCACTATTATCTTGAAGTTAATAAGAATGAAAATAAGGATTCTATTATTCTAGCAATGCACCACCTGAGTCTTACTACCATTATTAACTCAACTGTGCCTTATGTATTTAGAATTTCTAGGTGGTCTGTTATAGTGGTGTCAGTCATAGATGTAATTAATATTAAGCTTATAAAACATACTGAAATAATAATAAATAAAAGTCAGAATACATAGGTCAAAATATATTGAAGTTTGCAAATGAATATTACTCTAAGAGAGAAATAGACTTAGACTAACTAGCTAAGTAAAGCTAAAAATGTATCATAAAGGGGATGGCATTATCACTTTGTCAGAGGAGAAAAATCTTATTTTTTGAAATCAGATAGTCTGATTTTGTTTCATAACTCTACCTATCAATAATTTATTGTTATAAAGCTGTAATTTTAACCTCTATAATTCCATTTCTTCATCTGTAAAGAGTATATTGTTGCCTCTTTCAGAACTATTAGGAAAATCAGTTTAAGTATTATATGTGAAAGGGTTTTACCACACTTAATCTCACAATTGTGTTATTGTTTGATATTTCAAATTATCATGGCTCCAACATTCATTCATTACATTACATTACATTACATTACATTACATTACATTACATTACATTACATTACAGAGAATTTTAAGATGGGGGCTAATGAAATGTTATAAAATGTCTTATAGAGTATGTTAAATATTTGTAAACTGGAAGCATATATTGATTCCTATTTTCATCTTTATTCACTGTGTGCATTCATTGCTATACTAGAGTGACCAGTTTAAAATGTTTAAAATAAACATTGGAAAATACATTTCTATTTACATGAATCATTCTTAGACTTTCAAATTTTGCATTTTGTTTGATATTAAGAGTTTAATAAACTTAGGAAATAAACTTAATAAATTTAAATTTAATAAACTTGGTGAAGAAAACTACTGTGGCAGACTAAGTTAAATTAATTTTTTAATCAATAGTTGGGAAAATGGGTACCTAAATAGCAGATAAAATTTAGGATGCTCCTAAATTAGCATTCACTTTGGTAGACCGAGTCAAGAATAATTTGGTATAGTCCAATATGGTGAGATTCTGAATAGAACACTAAAGGGGAAAAGGGAATGTCTATAATTTGCTTT
Organism: Suncus etruscus; assembly: GCF_024139225.1. Taxonomy (NCBI): domain Eukaryota; kingdom Metazoa; phylum Chordata; class Mammalia; order Eulipotyphla; family Soricidae; genus Suncus; species Suncus etruscus. Next base: position 119,719,762 of record NC_064851.1, read on the forward strand.
GTTCAATCTGGGTCAGGCATTATCTCCAGACATCAGTGTTTCTGGACAGCAGAGGCTTCTAGACCTCTCTGCTCAGACTCAATTACAGACCATCATCTTTTCTAGTTAACTGCTCTTAGAAAGTGACTTGTGGGACTTCACAGCCTTTGACTATTACGTCACCCAGTTTTTAGAATACACTTTTTCTTATATAAGGAACCGAGTGTTGTTCCTTTGGAAATCACAGACTAATATGTCGGCTTGTGAGACAGAGCAAATACTGATGAGAAGCTTTTCTAAACGTGACTAGATTTAATCCATTCCCTTTCTCTTACCATCATGTTTGCTTTGCAGTGACAAGCAATGTAAACAAAAGGCACTTTCAAATAGAAACAATGTCATGTGCATTTTATTAGAAAACATATATGTTTTCTTAAAAAAATAAGAGAAATTGTTTTTTTACATGCTTATACTATGTGAAAATGATAGTGACTATGAAACTCATGTAAAGTAGGGGGAGCTGAGTTTGAGGATTAAAAAGGATTTGAAAAGAAAAAATTCAGAATTAGGTCTGTGGAAAAGTAAACTATAATGTGAAAAATTGTGTTTCATATGTCATAGATGAAAGTTTATCTTAGCATGAAAATATCTATACAAGGATATCTTATCTTAACTAGATTCAAAGTGTGAAGCGAGACAGCTATTCACTTTTTGGATGAGTGTTTGTTTCACCCATGATGAGGATGCTGATACATCGTCCAAAAAAGGCATGGCAGATATTTTTTTTAAGCAAGCAAAGCAAAAAGCAGCAGGAGAGAAATTCAGAGTTGCAGAATAAAATCATGTAAGAATCTTTGTTTGATGCTGCTGAAAAGTAATTGAGTCTGTGAATACAAGGAAAACAGCTCAATGAAAAGCAAATGATATGCTGAAGTGTTGGCATTTGAGCTCTTTTTATAGAGAGGAGGAAAAAATAATTTTAAGATTTGAACTTGTGGAAATCTCTTTCAGCCCTTTGTGACTTCTTGCATGGACATCTCAGAATTTCATTGGGGAATTGTTCATTTATTAGAAATATCTTAAAGCATGGCAACCGAATTCAAACTAAAATTATAAAAAAAAATTGCAGGTAGCATAATATATATGTATACATATATATATATATTTGTGTCATTTTTGTAATTATTGTAACCTGAACAGAGGAAGATATCCTTAGAAATAAATGACTTTTAATTATATGGGACCTGAGCACAGCAGTACAGCATTTCCCTTGTATGCATCTGGTCTGGGCAGGAACTGGGTTCGATTTCCAGTATCTCCTATGGTTTCCTAGGCTGCCAGGAGCGATTTCTGAGTGCAGAGCTAGGAGTAACCCCTGAGCACCACTGGGTGTGGCCCCCCAAATGACTTTTAAGTATAAAGTTGATAAAACCCTATATCTATTCAGCTGGGAAAATTTTATTAGCCCAACAATTCCAGTAGTTAAGAGATAATGTTTCATACATAGTGAGTGCCTTTGATTACATCTGCATTATCAATAGCTAATTTTTCACTTTGTGTATCTTTTACATAATGAATACACTCCTCCAAGTATGCATTGAGAAGAGGCAAAGCTATATAGACTTATATTGTTTTATTGTAATGTATATTTATTTCTCTTTCCTTTTCATTTATGTCTAGTTAAAGTAACACTGGTTTGGAGTGTAAATGTTTTTAATTTGTAGGGTTACACTGTTACCATATCCCAAACACTACCAAAATGTTAATATCTATCACTTCAGCAACTGTTGTTGAGCTTTTTCCTTTCAACTCTTACCTTGTGAGGACATGAGTTTGTACTTAAAAGCCTATGGGTTTGTTTTCATAGCAAATTTTTCTTGCTTTGTTTCATTTCCTTCCCCCGTTTTCTCCTTGCTTTATTTCATTTTATGCTTCATATGAGTAAGATTATGCAGCATTTGTCTTTCTCCTTTGAACTTAATTCACTTAACAGCATATAATTACATCCATATTGTAGTAAAATCAAGATCTCTTCTTACACCTGAGCCATTGTTTTTATTTCTGTATATAATATATCATCTTTAATCACTCCTTTGTCCTTGGGTACTTGGACAATTTGAACAATTTTAAATAATACTGCAGTTGACAGAGATGTGCAGATAGCACGTGTGTGTGTGTGTGTGTGTATGTGGTATGTGTGTGTGTGAGAGAGAGAGAGGGGGAGAGATAGAGAAAGAGAGAGAGAGACAGAGAGAGAGAGACAGAGAGACAGAGAGAGAGACAGAGAGAGAGAGAATTGCAGTGCCCAGATTACTCCTGTCTCTGTGCTCAGAAATTGCTTCTGGTGAGCGGGGACCATAGAAGGTGCCAATGACCAAACCAGGGTATGTGAAAGATATATGCCCTCCTCTCTGTAGCTTTTTAAATTAGTGTTTTTATTCTTGGTATAAATATCCTGGAGTGAAATTGCTGGATCATTACATTAGTCCTATTTATTTAATTTTTGAGAAATATCTGTACTATTTTTTTTACAGACTGAGCTAATTTATATTTCCATCAACAGTGGAACAGGTTTCCTTTTCTCCACAATTTTCTCAGCACTTTGTTCTAGATATTTGTGTAGCCCTTTCTTACTGCTATGGGATGATCATAGCTTATTGTCATTTTTTACTGTTTCAGTGATGATTAATATTTTTTACATGTTATTGATCAGTTGTATATTCTTCTTTTATTCTTTTTCTTTGCTTTTTTTTTTTTTTTGGTCTCGCCCAGGCACTTCTACTTATCACTGTTGAGCACTCTTGATAGTGCTCAACGAACCATGTGGTACAGGGGATCAAAACATGCACTGAGCCAATGATCTATTTATTTCTCAGACCCTTATTGTGAAAAGTGTTCAAGGCTTCATAGACCCCATTTTTTTTGTAATGGTTTTTATTTTTTTTCAAATAGAAAAAGCCATTTTAATCACACATATACATTCATAGGACTTTAAACAAAATGTAATATAAAATATAAAAAAAACCAAAACCCCACAACAAAAAAAAAATCGCATTTACTTGTAAACTGCTTAACAGCTGGTGGGTTGGCTGACAGGGCTGCCCAAGAAAAGCAAAAGCAGATATAATGAGGTACATTTTCAATGAATAACCACCACAGATCATGTGAACTGCTCTAGCAGCCCAGTCACCTGTTCCCCAATCTCGCCTCCTTAGAGACAAACCAGGGCAGTCCTCCCATGAATTGAGGGCTCCAGCTATATCGATAAGCACCTCAAAGAACAGACAAAACAAACAAACCAACAACAAAAAAAAACTAAAACAAACAAACAAAAATCACGCCATGGTCTTGAATTAAGAAACATGGTATAGCACATAACAAAAGAGAAGAAAGGAAGAAAGAAAAAAAAATAAATATAATTGGGGACAACACTTTCAATAATCGCACCCAAACAGAAAAATCGACCAAAATAGATAAATAAATCAAAAATAATAATAACAATAATAAATAAAGGTAATATATATATTTATATAAAAAATAACCAAGATTTTGTGCTTTTTGTATTTGTTTTTTCCCTACTGCCCTGGCACAGTAAATATTGGGGTCATTCGAAAAGGAATTCACTTGGCCTAAGAGATATGGGGTTACTCTGTCCTTGGAGCATACTGTCATGGGATCAACTCTAGTCTTTGCTCATGATCAGGATCCTTTACTTTCCCGATGGTGTTTTTTTTTTTTTTTGGTGTGTGGAAGACTTCTGCTCTATGTTTAGCGGTCTCAGTCTGCACAGATCCTGAGGTGGGACTTATGATGAAGTCAGTCTTTGTGGTTCTAGAGGTTCTGTTACCTCAGTGTCATTTTAATCCATCTTCTGTGATTGGTGATCTTGGTCTTTGCACTGAACCTAGGGTAGCACCTAGGATAGCGTCTTTCTTTGTGCTTCCAAAAGCCCCATTCCGTTACAATTGTCTCTGCCGGACCTTTGGGACTGGGGATCATGATTATTGTGCAGGTCATAGTTCAAGCCCTAAACTAGGGCTTTTTTTATTGGTCCCAAGATGTATACAGTCTGGTCGTTGTTCTTGCAGCCAGTCATCTGCAAATCCCGATCTTGGTTTTTGGACTTACCAAAGGATGCCAAGACTTCTGGTTTTGTCTTGTCGTTAGTTGGTAAGGTAGGCTAATCTGCTCTAAGGTCAAGATGTTCGCATTTTCCTCGTTGTCAGGATAACATGTTAGAGCTGGGCCTTGTTGTTAGTCCCGCCGTATCAAGGCTGTCCCGGATAAAGTTTGTTTCCTGCAGCTGTTGTGAAGAGCTGTGTCATTTCTATGTCGGGGATCAAGGGTTCAAGGCTGAATGAATGGTATCTAATCACCTGATGTCTAAGTTGATTCCATATGACATATTTTCAAGGCAGGAGTTATCCCCATATTGTAAACAACTATGAGTTCCTATCTCTAGTAGATAGGAGCTCTTTTTTTTTTATATATATGTAAGATTTCCCCTTTACTTAGTGTGCCTTTGCAGGGGGAAGTGGTGCTACATTATAATGTCTGTATATTTGTGGGTGGATTGATGGGATAACCAAAACAGGTCACATACCCAAAAACGAGGTGGAAAAAAAAAGGGAATTAAAAAAGTATGTGCTCACCAATATATATGTAGGACAATCATTTAAAAAAGATAAATAAATTAAAAACAAAACAAAACAAAAACAAAAAACAAAACAAAAAAATAAAAATAAAAATAAAATAAGTTAGCGAAGTTTTTAAGGAACCAAAGTGGTGCAGAGGACTACCTTACATTTGGGGGAGAGCAGGTAAAGAGGTGGTGTATTACAGGTTTTATGCCTATGTTGGAAGTACAGATTTTCCCATTGTCTTTTGGGTTTTTCTTGTGGTGTGTGGGTTCCCAGGCATCTTCCTAACACATCCCCTGACCTTCTTCAGATTATTAAAATTTTGCGGCAGGGAGGTCTTGGAAGAGTTCTTGCATTGGGGATACTTTTGGACCTAGGCCCAGTTTCAAGGAACAGTCCGCGTTAGGGAGAGTTAGTAGGGAGGGCCTCGCAGCATGAGTCCACAGGGGAGTTGGCTGTCTTTTCTTTCAGGAGACGAGGTGTGGGTTTATCTGGGTGTCCCCTCGCCTGGGTGCAGGGTACTGGTTCGTTGGGTAGGAGGTCGATCTTGATGCCTAATAGAATAAGGACTGAGGGTGAAGAGTTTTAGTATGGTGGGAGATCTGGATGGGATTGAGGGGTAAAGGGATAGTTGGATTTCCAGAGGGGAGAAAGGGGAAGGTATATGGGAAGGGTATGATGGAAGAGAAAAGAGAAAATACCTTAGAGAGAAAAGGGGAAGAGAAAGGGAAAAAAGTAATGAGCAGAATAGAGAAAAAAAAAAAGTAGTGAGAAGAGAGGAGAGAATAGCAAGGGAATGCTGGTTTGATTAAAAGTGTTCGAAGAATAGAGCCTGTGGTTTAAGTCTGTACGTCTCAGGTACTGCTTCGATGATCTGAATGATCACGTGCTTCAATTCCTAAATGGAGGTATTACCTAGAGATAAAGTGTATGTTAAAGAGTTTTCTCGTGGCCATCTCGTAGTGCATGCAAGGTATGGTATCCCGTGTGGTATCCCGAGTTGCCACCTTAGTTTGTCCGCCCTTTGTATCCAAGGGCGCCTGTGGACAGAAAAGCTGAGAGGTTATTTAAAATATAGTAAGATAAAGGCATTAAAAGGTAGTGTTATGGTATGTTGCCATTGCAGTCCGTGATTTCCCTTGGTGTTCTATACTTGTGTTCCTGTATACGAACTCCATTTTTAATGTTTTTTTTCCTTGTTAAATGTTGTGTGTTTTGTATCTTAAGTATTAGACCGTTGCCAAATGTATTATATGTAAATATTTTCTCCTGCTTAGTATGGTAACTTTTTATTTTATCAGCACTTTATTTGCAATACAGAATTTGTAAAAATTTTATGTAATCCCATTTTATGATTTCTACTTTTGTTTTCTGGGCCAATGAATTTGAATCATTTGAAAGCACCTCAATATTTTAGGATTTCCTTGGCTATATAGAGGTCTGTGTTCCCATTCATATTTTAGTAGTATTTATTCTATGCTCTTGTATTATGCCACTGACATATTAGTAGGAATTATATTATACCTCTATAATGCTTTGGGTATCATAATTATTTACTTAATTTTTTGGTCTTTAGACCATACCTGACTGTATTCTGGGCCTTATCTTGAATCAGTTTCTAAGGATCACATCTGGTCAGGTTCAGGGGATGATATGTGGTTCTGATATCAAACCCAGGTCATTCATGTGCAAAGCAAGCACCATAACCACTGTACTATCTCTCTGGCCCCAAATGGTAGTCATTTTAATATTTTTCCAGTTTGTGAGCATAGAGTATATTTCCACTTCTCTGTGTCCAATGTTTAATAGTGACTTAAATTTTTAACATGTCACCGACTTCCTTTGTTCAGTTTATTCCTAGTTTCTTTATTTTTAATACAGTTTTAAATAACTTTTTTAAAAAATGTCTTTTCTGAATCATTTACATATATAAGTGTAACAGAATGTTTTATGCTAGTTTTTTAATTGATTACCTTATTGTAGTTTGGATTGAAATATTAGTAATTAATAATTGTTCAAAATGCTTTTTATTTATCAAATTGTTATGAGTATTGCTATCACAAAAATTTTAGCTCAAATAATTTATAAAGTATTGCAGAATATAATCTTTGAGTTGTTTGCAGGCAGATAAAAATCTTTCCATATGGAAGAACTCTCTAATTTAGCCCATAATATAGAAGAATCACATGCCAGAAGAAAACTTGGCTGGAACTAGGAAACTTCATCTAGGAACTTGAAATTAATCTCATTTGGTGAAGCCAAAGAGTGGTTCTGGAAAGATGTACAGTGTTTTGCTTTACCATACTATTAGTTTATTGTCATATCAAGAATAATACAAATTCTTTAGGATTAGTATTGCATGTAACTTTATCTTGTGCTCTTCTATATTATTTAATATTCAACATATATGTCAATTAGGGAGTAAACACTGAGATTTTGTTTGTTTGTTTGTTTTTGTTTTGGGGTCACACCCAGCAGTGCTCAGGGGATACTCCTGGCTCTACACTCAGAAATTGCTCCAGGCAGGTTCAGGGGACTATATGCGGTGCTGAGATTCGAACCACAGTCCTTCTGCATGCCAGGCAAATGCCTTATCTCCATGCTATCTCTCTGGCCCCTGGGATTCTTACTGACCAAATTAACTATTTTTGAAGTGAGCAGGCAAATGGCTGGTGGTGGGTAGTTAGGAGGGTGCTCTGGCAATGAGCTTTCTGTGAGTAATGCAAACAAAAATAGTGAAAAGTTATTCTCATTAACCTAAGGTAACTCAAAAGCCATAAAGACCAAATTTCCTTTGTATACACAGGAACTCAGGCTTATAAGGCTTCGACACCATTGTTTTTCAGCCTTTTGTCTAAGATCCAGGGAAGACTTTGACACCAGTGCCAGCTACAGAGAATATTGGGCTCCTACAGTGAGCAGAAGCTCCACCAGGAACAAGAGGCTATGGTAAAAACATGAAGGTTAACCAACACCTAAAATTCAAAGATTTCCCTCTTGGCAACCCCCTAGAAATGGCTCCTCTCCAAAGCTGGAGCATATTAAAAAAATGAATGATAAAATCCATTTTGCAAAGATAATTGATATGCTTCCCTATCTGGGATCACCTACATCTAAATGTTGAGTATGTAATTACTGTTCTTTATGGGATGCTCTCAATTTTGCCCACCTGATTAGTCCGCTTTCTCTTTAGACATAATACTGTTACTTTTTCTTGCCTAATAATATCAACTCAAATTTTTTTTTACTTTTCTTCTACTCCCAGAATTCTTTTCTGTGAGAGTCAACAAGCCTGTAACTCAAGAGTGAGCTCAAGACTGACCTTTTCTTTCCTGGAAAGAGCACATTCCTTGACCCTGCCTTAGTTCTATGACACCTGATTATCCTGATGGGAGTCAGGGGACCAGTTCCAATGCTTTATAGATCAAGTGGACCTCCAGTACAGTCTTTTGCTGGCATGTTAGGTGGGTGGTTATTACAGACTTTATATATTCTGACCCTCTTACTTCTCTAGGTGACTAAGGTAGGTGAAGGAGAAGGCAATACAATTCTCTTTCAAGATCACTGCCTGCCCCCAAACTTACCACATCTCCCACTTGAGGCACTTTTATTATATAATTCCTTCCTCTGTCAAGAAAAAGGGGTGAGGGTTTTATTGGCAGGAGACTAGAGTACTCAGAGCATTTGTGTATACCTGATTTTCACACATATTTTTAAACCTAACAGCACTGGCTGCTATCTATGAGAGCCATTGCTTCATGGCTTTCCAAACTGCAGTAATCAGAACATCGAAGGGATTGCATTTACTCTAGACAGGATTTTTTTATACTTAGAATTTAATGTCTTGACTTTATGAAATGAATGTACTTTTCTTTTTTGCCCCAAAGTACAAGTTTCCCTTGAAACCTCATACCTCCTAGCCATAGCAGAGTTGTCCTACCTGCTATTTATCAAAGGGTCTGAAAGGAAGGTTTAATTTCCAAACTATTCAAGGAGGCTCCTGGGGGTGTCATTCACTGCACTGCTGACTTCCGGACCAGCACAAATTGAATTCCATGCATGTGTGCTTATCTGTCTCTGACAGCTCTTTGGAGTCTCGACTCTCAGCATGCGGATACAGAGTGCTAAGGCCATTCCCAACTCCTCAATTAGTCTGTTAAGCTCTCGTCTCTTTCACTACGGATTTTTCTTCATCTAGGATTCTCTGTAGTGTTGCCTCCTCTCCTCTGCTGACTAGTTACTGTAGCCAATGCCAAACCTCCTAAAATATATAGGAGAGCGTTACCAGATTAGCATCACTGCTGAGCCCTGAATAGTAAGATTTTCACTGGCATGAAGCCTATTCCCAATGATCTCTGACTGGTATACCTTATCAGAAAGAGCAACATGCAGAAATTACACTCAGAGGAAAGTAAAAGCCAACAAACTCCAGCTTGAGGCAAAAAGGCAACTGTGTCCTTTTACAAAAGAATCGAAGCAATTTAAAAAGCACGACCTTCATGCTTTCTTAAATATACAAGAATAAGTTAGAGCCTGTGTTGGGTTGGAGAAAGAGCTCAGAGGCTCCGAGTTTATTATTTGGCTTTCAGGAGCCCTGTTAAAACCTGGTAACAGGTTGTTGTCCAAATAGCACTGGATGTACAACACAAAAACAAAAACAAACAAATAGCATTTCCTTGAGTACTGAGTGTGAGGACTGGTTAGAGTGAACTGTAGAAAGAACTAATGTACACACTGACAGGTAGCAGGCAGTAAGGGAGAGCAGACAGCTTAAGATAGCTGCAAGAACAAATCCTCCATAATTACTGCAAATAAGCTAGCTTATTTGTTAATCACTAGCTTTTCCTCCTAAATATACCTCATTCCCTGAGGAAGCAGAAATTGAGAAGAGTGGCTATCTCAAGGCCAGTGAGAAATTTCTCTCAAGAAACAGATAAACCTCACATTGATAAATGAGCCAGAAATAAATGTCCAACATATAGGTTATATCTATATAGATATCTACGTATAAGTATGACAAATGGACATATAACATATAGATATAATTTAGATATCATATCATATCATCTGAAAATGTCATGAGAAGGTAGCTTAGGTGTGCAGTCTTTCTTTAACTCAGGGGTGATAACACCTCAAAGACTCTCATATTATATTTATATGAATAAAAGTGTATACACAAAAGCTGCTCTTTGGATTTGTTTTCATCAACATTCATTAAAGCACAGTCATGACAGTCCTCACCAAAGACTTAGACGGAATCTGGGAAAAAACTCAGGAGAGCTGTTTGACATCTCCGTGACGGTACACTTGACTCTTCAGATTTTTTCTTTGGTGGTAAATTTTGTTCCTGCTGACAGCAAGAATAATTGCTGCACACAAAGCTTAACTCTATTTTCTTGCTCAATTTTCTCAGTGTAAGCAGTCTTGGACAAGAAAGTTTTTCAGACCAAATCCTGTTCTAGCAGAGAAAATCAAATTGTATTCTGAGATTCAACCATATATAGGTTTATTGTGTCAGGGAGAGGGTAGGTACTTATTTGGAATGATCTTGATATTTCACAATTTAAGAATTTCTAGAGTTACTTATTTTTTAAAATTGCATTCTCATTCTTATGTTACGTTTCTGTGTGTGTGTGTGTGTGTGTTTGTGTGTGTGTGTGTGTGTGTGTGTGTTTTGGTTTTAAGGCCAATACCAGGTAGCTCAGAAATTACTTCTGTCTCTGTGTCTAGAGATCACCTTTGGTGGAACTCTGGAGACATCAGTGGTGAAGGGGATTGAGCCTGGGCCTGCTGTGTGCACAGCAAGGGCATTGTTTGCTGTACTTACATCTCTGACACAGATCCTATTTGTCTTATTATATAAGTAAAAACAGATGAGGTGAAGTTTTCATGTTGTAAAGTATTCTTGGATGTGCAGGTAGTCGACACTTTTTGTCTTACATGATCTACATTCTATTTCATTTATTATATGGTGTTCTTTCTACATTTGGCATTTTTGTAAGCCTAATACCATTGTAATCAAGAAAACTACTTTTTTAATTTATTACTTTATTTAAACACCTTGGGTACAAGATTGTTCATAATACAGTTGGATTTTTTACACAAATGCAAAGTTGTTCATGATTGAGTTTCAGTCCTACAATATCCAACAGCCATGACCGGTACACACTTCCTACCACCAATGTCCTCAGTTTTCCTCTCACATTCACTCTCTCCAGACTGTCTCTGGAAGACATTTTTCTTCATCTTCTGTCTCTCTCCCTCTTTTTATCCTTTGAGATATTTTGGTTTGAAATATTGTTGATTTAGAGGTATTATGCTTATCACTTTATCTTCTTTCAGAACCTAGTTTTTGTCCAGAGTGATCATTCCAACTATAATTGTCACAGTGATCCTGTTTCTGCCATAACTGTGCATCTGTGCTATTTGTGACAAGATTCCTATTATAAACTGGTCCATCTGGCCCTTGTCTCTATTGCCTCTGGATACCTTTACCATGTAGTCAAGAAGATAACTTTACTGTTAATATAATCTATTAAATTTCTTTTATATGAACTATTTAATCTTCTTGGGATCTAATTAGAAAAAAGTAACTTTTTTTTTGTTGTTGTTGTTCTTTTGGGACACACCCGTTTGATGCTCAGGGGTTACTCCTGGCTGGCTAAGCACTGAGAAATCGCCCCTGGTTTGGGGGACCATATGGGACGTCGGGGGATCGAACCGCACTCCTTCCTTGGCTAGTGCTTGCAAGGCAGACACCTTACCTCTAGTGCCACCTCACCGGCCCCGAAAAAAGTAGCTTTAATGTTGAAAATATATGGTAATGTGATTCTTAGTACTGAAAAATCTCATCTTAGGGTTCTTCCCAAATCATTGCCAGGGACTCAATAAATGCAGATATAATAATGCTTCACTGGGTGTTTGTTTTTCTGTGTAACCCTATGGGAAGTTCTGCAGTTTTCTAGCACCCTTTGTCACTAACTTCTGGGAGATTAGTGTTCTTTAGTACCTTCGATATGACTCCTTTGTGGTCACTGACATTTTTTTTAAGCTGGTAGGAGACCTTTCTGTTTCAGAGAGATTGATAGAGAGCTTCTGAAGACAAGAGAATAACAACTGTCAAACTTAAAACTATTTTCTAGAACCAGGAATCTGAATTACTTTTTTCTAGGACTCCAGGAGTAAAGGAAAGGGGAGAGGAGAGGAAAAGGGAAAAGAGGAGAGGAAAAGAAAGGTAAAGAGGAAGGGAGATAAAATAATGGGAGAAAAGGCGAAAGATTTATGTGATCTGAAGAGAAACCAGAAATACAAATGTCTAAAAGGCACTTGAAAAAATGCTCCACATCACTAATTATCAGGGAGATGCAAATCAAAACAACTATCAGGTACCATATCACCCCACAGAGATTGGCACACATCAGGAAAAATTAGAACAAGCAGTGCTGGAGGGGATGTGGAGAGAAAGGAACTCTTAGTCACTGCTGGTGGGAATGCCATCTGGTCCAACCTTTGTGGAAAGCAATATGGAGATATTTATCCAAAAGCTGGAAGTTGAGCTCCCATACAATCCAGCTATCCACTCCTAGGGATATATCCTAGGAACACAAAAATACAATACAAAAATCCCTTTCTCACACCTATATTCATAGCAGCATTATTTACAATAACCAGACTCTGGAAACAGCCTAGATGCCCCTCAATAGATGAATGGTTAAAGAAACTATGGTACATATACACAATGAAATATTATGCAGCTATCAGAAGAGATGAAGTCATGAACAAAACCTTGAATTTTGTTTGTCTTGAATTTATAAATGCAAAGGGCATTCAGCTGCATCAACTGCTGGTTTTAACTGGTGAAAAGTTTATGTAAAATTATACAGTAGTTAGAAAAACAAGATTTAGATTTAAATATATGACAGGGCTATAAACTTGTGTTATTTGCATATCTGAAGGGAAATAAATAGAATAGAAAAGGCAGAAATATGATGATGTTCGAAAATTGAAATGAATATTATTTAGAAGAATTTTTTTAACTAAATGACCCATTTTTAAACTTATATCTATCCTGTAATCTTCCTTTCCTAAAGTAGGCCCCTTAGTCATGTGCCATGGCCTACTATTTAAGCAATATTCACTTATGGCCCTGAAGAAAAACCTACTAGCCTATCATGTCTGTAAGGTCCCCAGTTGAGAAATGCTGTTCTAGAAGAATTCAGGTCAGAAATGATTAACCAAATTTTAATAAATTGAAACTGAGTTTTAAAAATCTTCAATTCTTGTAGAATAATTGTTTTTTATAAACATTTCTTTTCTCTTTTGGGAGGGCTTGGGGGAGGAGAGCAGCCCATCATTGTCTGTTCTAAGAATTTACATTTGATTCATTCCTGATGGGACTGGGGATAATATGAGGTTCTGGGAATTAAATCAGGGCCAGCTGCATGCAGGACAAGTACCTTACTCTCTGAACTATCACTCTGGTCCCATTCTTAAATTATCATAATTTAAATTCCTATACCTGAGTAGTAAGAAAAATTAACCATTTCAATATAATCTTAATATTGCTTTCTAAGAGAATGCTAACAAAAAACAAATATTCTGGAGACAGTTAACCTTATTCTTTCAACAACAAAACTTCTTTTCTTTATTGGACTTCATATGTGATGATACTAATAAAACACATTTTTTAATATCTTCATTTAAACACCTTGATTATAAACATGATTGTAGTTGGGTTTCAGTCATGAAGAAGAAAACATTTTTTGCGCCCCCGCCCGCACGCGACTGTAAATAGTATCTTTATTTAAAAAAAAACTTTAACCTGCAAAACAAAAATATATAAAATAATTTGAGCTGATTTTTTTAATCAGAGATGATGTCTGGATTAATGGCTACAATGAGCATGTTTTGAAATGCATAGCTTTTCGAAGCGGGGTTTGAAGTAGGACACAGAAACTCTCAGCTTCAGATATATACAGAGACATAAAACATGGGGCTTAGCTTGTTATGACAGTGTTTGCCGAGGTCAAACGTGTCCCCCTTTATGGAGCCTTGAGCACCCTCCTGCGCTCCACTATTAGAGAACCACTGCCTTAAGGCAAGATAGAAGCAGGCAATGAAGGGGAGAAAGATGAAGATTCTGAACAGCTTCCCAGAGGCCAAGGTCCCCGACCTATCTTCTACCAAAGGTACTTTGTGCAAGGACTTTAGCCTCCTAATCTGAAGCAGTTTATGATGGGGTAGAAGTCAAAGAGAATGCTCTATTGGAGGGAAACCAGCAGGAGGAAGAGGAGCTGGTCCCTCAACCAAATTCTGGCTCTGGAACTGATTATCTTTCAATCCCAGACGAACTCAGCAGCCTAATGCAGAAGAAGAAGGTATAAATGAAGAAGCCCAGCCAAAGTTCAACTGAGAAAAAGGTGCTTCAGAACCTCATGCACCTGGGTTATCTCCAAAAAATTAACTTTCTTGTAAATTAATCTCTTGACTCTATTTGCATTGGTCACTATATTGCTGGTTAAAATGTGTTTTATCTGTATTTCTCTTAACAGCTACTGTTTTATTCTAATCCACACTGCATTTTTGTATCTAACTTTAGTTGTTTAATATTAGTTTGCACAATTCTGGGGAAATGCATAATGGTAGAGTTTTAAAAGTTCTCAGCTATCTTAACAAATGTTTCCCAATTGCTAGGATATTTTGTTGTGTGTTATTATGTACCAATTTATTCTCAAATTATGTCTGCAAAATGTTCTAATCTCTTTGTTCACAGAAGTCAGTGGAAAAGAAACGAGGATACTGTAGACTCTTATTAGCAGTGATCATTATACAAATGTTTTAGCAAACTTATTTTCAAACAGTATACATATTTGCAGAAATGTATTTGTGATTTTGTTTCGAGAAGTTTATGGAAAGGTATTATAGTGTTATAGTAAAAATGTTTAAGACTTTTCAAATTATGTGCATCTTCAGAAAGGTTCTATTATTTATGTTCAGAGAAGTCTAGGAAAATTTTTTTGTGATATATGCAAAATATGGAAAAGGAAGATTGTTTTGATAATTATGTATACAATTTAAACTTCAATGCTTTGAGGCTGATCTGAGGATCAAGCCTCTTGAAAAAAAAGTAGATCAAAAGTTTTGTAAATTTTCTCAATATTTTTTTTCCTTTAAAACAGAAAAGGTGGAAAATGTAAAGTGAACCTAGATAAAAGCATATCAAAGGCCCTTCCCCTAATTTCCCTTTTTCCTTAATCTTTTCTTTTGATATGTAAACATAAACTTGGATGGGTGGGGTTTTGGATAATAAAGAAAAGAGCCTGTCTATTGGCTGGACAAAGCTCATCAGAGAAAGCAGATAGAAGGTAGGCAGGCATGGCAGAGAAACTCATGGCAGAGAAAAGCTGAGAAGAATAATGCAAGCTGACTCCAATAAAAATCTTTTCTGACTATGGTGCATTATTTATCTACTGCAACTATCCTATTTCATCAGTTCTGCCCACCTGAGGGGTTAGAAACATGGTGCCAGGGGCAGCCTCACATAACATGTGAACTTTATAGTTTTTATTTTTAATCTACAGTTCTCCTGGCCTAGCCCAAAATTAGTCTTGACTTTCATTTACCTAACCTATGCTCTATTAGCCCTAACTAACATTAAACAAAATCAATTTTAGCATATGCTATAGGTTACAAAGGCAGAGTTTATTTATGCTAACAGAAGTTTTACTTTTTTACTAGTAACAAGGTCAAAAGGCTTAATTCTACTAATGGGATTAAAATACATAATAATTCTGTGTATTGAATTGCTCTCTAAGTATTTATGGTTGGGTGTCACTGATCAACATGTGGGAAAGTAATAAAAATAGGAACTGGAGTGAATAGTACAGAGGTAAAGCAGTTGCCTTTCATGTGGCTGACCATAGTTTGATTCCCAGACTGCATATGGTTCTCAAGTACTGCCAGGAGTGAATGAGTGAGAGAAAGAGAGACAGAGACAGAGAGAGAATTTACATACTAAGGAATTTTACTTTCAGGTTGGAGAGATATTATCAGGGTTATAATACTTTATTTGCATATAGTTGATCCTGATTCAATCTCTACCACCACAAGTTCAGGCAATATTTTATACTTGGACTCTTGCACAGATCTTCAGGCAGGATAGAGTAATCCATGCCCTATTGATCTCTACTTGGGAGGTTACCTCCTATAAAGAATAAAATAAAATTTTCCTCAATATAATTTACAAGAAAGTGAGAGGTGGCACAGTGATCATAAAATGTTACATACCTTGGTGACCTAGCTTCCATTGGGTCCAGTTATAATTTAACTTTCCAGTTTAAATATAACTCATTATACATGCTATGAGATCTTGTATTGTTAAATATCTTATGAGTGTATAAGTGTGCTCAGTTGCAAGTTTCAAAGGTAATTTTTACTCAGGATTTGGGAACCACCATAATTGTATCCAGTGAAGCTAGAGGGAACCTTTTGTATTCAGAATTAAATTCAGGGCCTCACACAAGCTAGGCATGTACACTATAACAGCTATACTACTTCAAAAGATATTTTCAGATTATCTTAGAAATTCAAAAATCACAGAATTATTGTCTGGGTAGTTTCCTGTTTCTTTTTCTTATTGTTTGTATGTTCTGAGATAAATACTTTAGTAGTGGTTAAGCTTATAAAAGAGGACTTTGGAAAGTTTTGCAGAGAGAACAATAAAAGTTATTTTCATATTTTTTTGTTTTGTTTTTTTGGGGGGGGGCCACACCCATTTGATGCTCCGGGATTACTCCTGGCTATGCGCTCAGAAATCGCCCCTGACTTGGGGGGACCATATGGGACACTGGGGGATTGAACCATGGTCTGTCCTACGCTAGTGCTTGCAAGGCTTACCTTACCTCTAGCACCACCTTTCCGGCCCCTATTTTCATATTTTTAAGAAAAACCTGCTTTTACATTATTGACAAATTTCTGATACTTAATAATAAATATACAATGAAAAAATACAAAATATCTGTAAAATATAGAAACATAGCTTTGATGGTTTTTAGATATTTGATAATGAGTATTTAGGGCCATAGGACTTAAAAGAGACGTTTTATAATGATTAAAATGTCTTGTTTATTTCAGAAGAAAAAAGACAAATATATACCTAATACTATTTTATTTGTAAATGGAATGCCATAAGAAATGTATATCATATATACATATGTATTTATTATGTCCTTTCTGAGCTTTGTCTTATGATTGATCATGTTATAATCTTTTCAACTAGGCTTTTAAACACTGAAGTAAGAAATTAATATATAGTTTTATCCAGTAGATATATTGTGTAAGGAAGGCTCAAAAGTATGTTGCTATAATTCACTACTGTTGTTTTACAAATAAATTGGCCAATATCAAAACTATTGAGTGCTGTGCTGTATTCCATAAAGTGGTTCACACTTACGATTTATATAACCTCAGAAGTATTTCCAGTGAAGTTTGAAAACTATCTTAAATGAATTTTCTACCTGTTTCTATAATAAATAATTCTATGAGAACACTGATTGATTTAACTTTTATTTATCTGTATTTTATCATAATTTTGAAAATGTTTTTAAAATAACAAACTTAGAGCATAATATCGGCCTCAGAAACCTGTCAATATAAACCATCAGTAAGTACTACATTATATTACATTATATTTATAAGCATATACATATATGTATATAAATATATACATTATATTTATAAACATCTAGATCCTTTCTTTTACATGGAGTTGACAGTGATATTTTCAGCCAATATTTTTTTTACCAAATATTGTCTTGGATTATAGAAATTAGACTAATGTAATCCAAGTTATTTTGTGGACTGGAAACAGCTTATATAAAAATGTTTATTTTCGGCAGAGACCCCCATGCCTGCCACCTCGTGTGCTGTTACCCAGGGTGAGTGCATTCCCCTGAGGCCACTCCACGTGGATGCACAGAGTCTTCTGCACCCATCAGCCTGCGCGCCATTCCCCAGAGTGAGCGCAGTGCCCTGAGGCAGCTCCACCTGGGCACGCAGAGAATCTCCGTGTCCAGCACCTTGGGTGCCAGTACCCAAGGTGAATGCATTCCCCTGAGGACACTCCACATGGGTGCACAGAGACCTCTGCGCCCACCAGCCTGCGCACCTGTAGCCAGAGTGAGTGTAACACCCTGAGGCTGCTCCACCTGGGTGTGCAGAGACCCCTGCATCCGCCACCCCGCGAGCTGGTGCACAGGGTGAGTGCATTCCCCTGGGGCCACTCCACATGGATGCGCAGAGACTCCCTTACCTGCAGCCTCACTCTCCTGTCACCAGAGATCACTCCACTCAACCCGAACTTAGACAGGGGAGTGCAGTTCCCTGGCACATAGCCAGTCAGAGACACATACAAAAAGAATTGAAGGAATTAAAAGACAAAGTAACAAACCTTATGAGCAGAAACACAGAGTTGGAGAAGTACATTGAAGAACTCAAAGAAAAACTGCAAACAAAAAGTTATCAAGAAACCAAAAAAAAAAAAATAATAAAATAAAGGCAAAGCACTAGAAGGAAAAGTCGAGTATCTAATGAACAAGGACAAAAGAAACAATCTAAGAATTGTGGGTATACCAGAAGGGGAGGAAGTAGGGAAAGGGGAAGAAGAAGTAGTCAGGGAAATATTAGCAGAGAACGTTCCCACCCTCTGGAAAGAAACTTCAATGCTAATCCAGGAAGTGAAGAGAGTTCCTAATAAAATAGACCCCAAACCAACACCAAGACATATAGTAATTCAAATGGCAAAAAAACAAAGAGAAAGATGAACTCCTTAAAGCAATAAGGGAGAAAAAAATCTCAAGTACAAAGGAAGGACAAAAGAATCAAACCAGATCTCCCATTTGAAATAATTCAAGCAAGAAGACAGTGGACTGACATATTTAAACAACTGAATGAAAGAAATGTCCAACCCAGGGTCCAACACCCAGCAAAACTATCATTCATATGGGACGACAAACTAAAAACATTCTCAAACAAGAACGAACTTGAATTATTTGTGCAAACAAAGCCAATCCTAAACGACCTACTCAGAGATGAATTACACAATCCGAACCCCCAATTGTAAGAACACCCACCTTACACAACATAACTGCACAACAGTCATCTCTGTCAAAAATCTCCCTAAATATCAAAGGACTAAACTCTCCAATTAAAAGACACATAGTAGAGAACTGGATTAGGAAAAATAAACCGGACTTCTGCTGTCTGCAAGAAACACACATACAACTACAGGATAAGAACAGGCTAAGAATAAAAGGATAGAAGTAATTATTCAGGCCAATGGAAAACAAAAAAGAAAAGGGACAGTCATTCTTATATAAGACCAAATTTTATTCAACCTCAAGAAAGTGATCAGAGACAAAGAGGGTCACTACTTACTGATCAGAAGAACATTAGATCAAGAAGTACTAACCTGGTCAATATCTATGCACCTAATGTAGAGCCAACAAAATATGTGAGGCATCTGCTTGCAAACCTGGAGAAACATATGAAGGGAAATGTGATAATAGTAGGGGAACTCAATACTCCACTATCACCACTGGACAGATCCACCAAAAAGAAAAATAGCAAAGAAATAAGAGCTCTAAATGACAAATTAGAAGATCTAGGGCTAATAGACTTATATAGGACCCTCCTCCAGAAAGCAGAATACACATTCTTCTCAAGCCCACATGGAACCTTCTCCAGAATAGAACATGACTTAGGATACAAAGCCAACCTATATAAGACCACAAATGTAAGGATCATTTTAAGTACCCTATCAGATCACTATGCAACAGAGGTCAAAATTGACTTCAAGAAGAAGCAATGGAGAAAAACTAATACCTGGAGATTAAACAACATGCTGCTCAACAACAGCTGGATCAAAGAACAAATCAAGAAAAAATAAAAAGATTCCTTGAGACAAATGATAATGAAGAGACAACATGTCAAAATATGTGGGACACAGCAAACGCAGCAATTAGGCGGAAACTCATAGCAATACAGGCCTATGTCAAGTAACAGGAAAATGACAAAACAAGGATTGGAACAGAGAAATCCAACCACAACCAGAAGACAAGAAACAATAAAAACCAGAACAGAAATAAACAACATTATAGAAGCTAAGAAAACATTACAAAAAATCAATGAGACCAGGAGTTGGTTTTTCAAAAAAATAAACAAAATAGACAAACCACTGGCAAAACTCACCAAAAAAGAGGGAAAACACCCAAATCAGTAGGATCACAAATGAAAGGGAGAGATTACAACATAACCCCAAGAAATACAATTTATCATGCGATCATATTATGAACAACTATACTCAGCTAGGCTAGAGAACCCAGTAGAAATCCACAGATTCTTGGAAAACTACCATCTTCCAAGACTGGAAAAGGAAGAACTAGAAAGCCTAAACAGACCAATCACCTCAGAGGAAATTGAAGATGTAATTAAAAACTCCATTAAAAAAAAAGTCCAGGCCCAGATGGATTTACAGATGAATTCTATCAAACATTTCGAGAAGACTAACACTTTTCCATAGGCTCTTCCAAACCATAGATAAAAACAAGAATTCTCCCCAACTACTTTTATGAGGGTAATATCACACTCATTCCCAAAGATGGCAAAGACAGCACCAAGAAAGAAACTACAGACCAATCTCACAAATGAACATAGATGCAAAGATACTCAACAAAATTTTAGCAAACCGATTCAGCACTTCATCAAAATGATCATACATCATGACCAAGTGGGTTTTATACCAGGAATGCAAGGTTGGTTCAACATATGCAAATCAATCAACATTATACATCACATCAACAACAAGAAAGACAAAAACCATATGATCATATCAATTGATGTAGAGAAGGCGTTTGACAAAATCAAACACCCTTTCATGTTAAAGACACTCAGCAATACAGGGTTAGAAAGAACCATCTTCAAGATACTTACAGCTATCTATGAAAAGCCTGCAGCCAACATTATACTTAATGGTGAGAAACTAGAAGCATTGCCACTAAGGTCAGGAACTAGGCAAGGCTGTTCACTTTCTCCACTCTTATTCAATATAACCTTAGAAGTCCTAGCAATAGCAATCCGACAAGAGAAGGGAATCAAAGGAATCCAAATTGGGAAAGAGGAACTCAAACTATCTCCATTTGCAGACGATATGATGATATACATCGAAAACCCTAAAGAGTCCACAGTAAATCTCCTAAAAACAATTAACCAATACAGTAAAATGGCTGGATACAAAGTCAATACAAAAAAGACAGTAGTGTTCCTATATACAAACAACGAAGTCGAGAAGAGAGAGATTAAAAATACAATTCCATTTAAAATAGTATCAAAAAATATCAGGTACCAAGGAATCAACCTTAAAAGGGAAGTGAAAGACTTATACTAGGGAAACTTCAAAACACTTCAGAAAGAAATTGAAGAGAATCTAAAGAAATGGAAGAACATCCCATGCTCATGGATAAGTAGAATTAACATAGTCAAAATGACGATCCTACCCAAACTACTATATAGATTTAATGCAATCCCTATCCAAATTCAGACATCATTCTTTAAAGAATTAGAACAAGCAATTACAAAATTCATCTGGAACCACAAAAGACCCAGGATAGCCAAACACATACTGAAAAACAAGAAGCTGGATGGCATCACCTTACCTAACTTGAAACTATACTATAAAGCCATAGTAATCAAAACAGCATGGTACTGGACCTCAGACCAGTGGGTCAGAATAGAATTCCCAGACATAAACCCCCAGATATACAGCCAACTAATATTTGATAAAAGAGACAAGAACTTGAAATGGAACAAAAAATGTCTCTTCAACAAATGGTGTTTTTACAACTGGAAAACTACATGTACGAAAGTGAAAATTGACCCATACCTCACTCCTTATACAAAAGTCAACTCAAAATGGATCAAAGACCTTGAAATCATACCTGAATCTATAAAGTTTATCGAGAATAAAATAGGCAGAACACTCAAAGATTTATATATCAAAAAGGTCTTCGAGGATGGAGCACCAATGGCAAGAACTTTAGCAACAAACATAAACAAATGGGACTACATCAAACTAAAAAGCTTATGCATGGTGAAAGAAACATTACTTAGCACAAGAAGACAGTTAACAGAATGGGAAAAAATCTTTTCACTCTACATATCTGATAAAGGGCTGATATCTAGAACATACAAAGCACTCAGAAAGCTGAGTAGTAGTCTTTTGCATCACTCTGTTCTTTTAAATATTTTGTTAATTCATTTTTCTAAAAATGTTTGTTCTACATATACATATGTGAACACATATATTTTTATTCCTTTTTTATCTCTTTTGGGTGTGTGACCTGTTTCTGTTTTCCTCTCTGTCCACCTTCAAATGCACTGATATATAATGTAGCATCATTTCTCCCTGCAAAGGCACACTAAAAAAAGGGGAAATATTACATATAAAAAAGAGTTCTTATTTTTCTCCTCTTCAAACAAAACCACATAACTTGAACTAGCTAGTCCTGCCCCCCAATTAGAGGGGGAAATAAAGGAGGCATCAGGACCAAACAGGTTTAAGACTACGAAGTAATAGGATAGGTACAGAGGGGACCACATATTCTAGCAGCCCTGGGGGTGAGGGAAGAGGATATGGGAGGTAGGACAAAAACGGAGGAGTAGGGAAGACAAACCGGTGATGGGAATCCCCCCTGATTTTATGTAAATATGTACCTAAAATATGATTGTCAACAATATGTAAGCCACTATGATCAAAATAAAAATTATGTTAAAAAAAAGAGCTCTTATCTACTAGGGATAGGAAATCATACTTGTTTACAATACAGGGATATCTTCTACCTTGAAAATATATCACGCAGACCCAACTTAGACCTCAGGTGATTAGACACCATTAGTCCAGCCCTGAACCCTGGATCCCAGACTTAGAAAAGACACAGTTCTTCACAACAGCTACAGGAACAAATCCCATCCAGGACAGCCTTAATACTGATGGGTCACCAACAAGAACCAGCTCTAATATGATATCCTGACAATGAGGAAAATGTGAACAACTTGACCTAAGAGCAGGTTATCCTACTTTACCAGCTAACGATAAGACAAAATCAGAAGACTTGTCACCCTTTGGTAGGTCCAAAAGCCAAGATTGCGATTTACCGATGACTGGCTGCTAGAACCATGACCAGACTGTATATATCTTGGGACCAGTAAAAAAAAAAAAAAAGCCCTAGTCTAGGTTTTGAACTACGACCTGCACAATAACCATGATCCCCAGTTCCGAAGATCTGGCAGAGACAATTGCAACAGAATGGGGCTTCTGGAAACACAATGAAAGACGTTATCCTAGGTGCCATCCTAGGATCAGTGCAAAGACCAAGACTACCAAACACAGAAGATGGATTAAATGACACTGTGGGAACAGAACTTCTAGAACCACAAAGAAAGGCTTCATCATAAGTCCCACTCCTGGACCTGTGCAGATACTGAGATCTCTAGGTCCAGAGGTCTGATTGTATCACCCGGGCGGAGCAGAAGTCTTCCAAACACCACGAAAGCATCACTGGGAGAGTAAATGAACCTGAATGGAGTCTATAGTTAATCCCATGACAATATATTCCAAGGGTGGAGAAACCCCATATCTCTTAGGCCAAGTAAATTCCTTTTAGAATGACCCCAATATTCACTGTGACAGTGCAGGAGGGAAAAAAAGCAAAAAGCATAAAACATTTTTTATTTTTTATATATTATTTTTTAATCTTCATTTATTATTATTATTTTTTATCTTTATTTATCTATCTACTTTTATCAATTTCTTTATTTTGGTGTGGTTATTGAAGTGGTTGTCCCCATTTATACTTATTTTTTTTTTCTCTTCTTTTCTTTTCTTTCTTTATGTGCTCTGCCATGTTTCTTATCTCAAGACCTTTATTTTTTTGTGGTGCTTATCGTTATTGTTGGAGTCCTCACGGAATATTCGACACTTCTTTTTGTACTGTTAGGGTGTTTCAGCTTCTTTTTCTCCTTCGTCTCTCAAACTGATGATGAGAGCCTCTAGAAGGATCCCGCCCATTTTCTGCATATTATACTTTTACCCCAGTTTATTACTTTTCTCTTCTTCAAAGAAAACCACGTAACTTGAACTAGTTAGTCCTGCCTCCCAGTTAGAGGGGGAAATAAGGAAGGCACCAAGACCAAACAGTTGCAAGACTACTAAGTAGTAAGCTAGGTACAGAGGGGACCACATATTCTATCAGTCCCGGAGGTGAGGGAGGAGGATATGGGAGGTAGGACGAAAACAGAGGTGTAGGGAAAACAAATCGGTGATGGTAATCCCCTCTGATTTTATGTAAATATGTACCTAAAATATTATTGTCAACAATATGTAAGCCACTATGATCAAAATAAAAATTATATTAAAAAATGCAAAAAGAAATGTTTATTTTTCATTGTTCACTGACATTTTATATCCTTAATGCATCAGTAGTTTTCAAAATATAGGGAGATAATATTTCTAATAATATATTATCATATATTATAATTATAATAATATAATTTATATTTCCTAATATATGACAGAGAACAATTGCTTGCACTTAACATTTGAAGATGTCTATTTTGAAGACATAGTTTGAACTATAAACTTATGACTTTGTTGAGTCAAAGTCTATAGATTTTTTAATATAATTTTTATTTTGATCATAGTGGTTTACATGTTGTTGACAATAATATTTTAGTTAAATATTTACATAACATCAGGGGGGATTCCCATCACCAAATTGTCCTCCCTACACCTCCGTTTTTGTTCTATCTCCCGTATCCTCTTCCCTCACCCCCAGGGCTGCTAGAATATATGGTCCCCTATATACCTATCCTACTACATAGTAGTCTTGCATCTGATTGGTCTAGGTGCCTCCCTAATTTTCCCCTCTAACTGGGAGGCAGGCCTAGCTAGTTAAATTTTCATGGTTTGGTTTGAAGAAGAGAAAAGTAGTAAACTGGGGTAAAAGTCTAATACTCTGAAAGTGGGCAGAGTCCTTCTAGAGGCTCTTATCATCGATTTGAGGGGTGAAGGAGAAAAAAGAAAATGAAACATTCCATTAGTACAAAAACAAAAAAGTGTCCAATATCCAGTGAGGACTCCAACAATAATGGTAAGCACCACACACGCACCAAAAAAAAAAAACAAAAAAAAAAAACAAAAACAAACAAACAAAAAAAACAAACCACCATGGTCTTGAGATAAGAAACATGGCATAGCCCATAAAGAAAGAAAAGAAAAGAAGAGAAAAAAATAGGTTTATCTGGGGACAACAGCTTCAATAACCACACCCAAACAGAGAAATCGACCAAAAATAGTTAGGTAAGTAAAAATAATAATAATAATAATAATAATAATAATAATAAATGAAGGTAAAAAATAATATATAAAAAATAAACAATGTTTTGTGCTTTTTTTCCCCTCCTGCCCTGGCACAGTAAATATTGGGGTCATTTGAAAAGGAATTCACTTGGCCTAAGAGTTATGGGTTTCTCCATCCTTGGAGTATATTGTCACAAAGCCTATAGATTTTAGAAGATAAGATTTATCTTAAATAAAGGCTTTCCAAGGTAAAGACCGTTCAAATAGCAATTTGAATATATATAAAAAAAAACCTGAGTGTATTGAATTTTAAATCTTGTTTATAAAAATATTTGGAAGAACAAGGTAAGCACCATTAAACATTTTTAAAAGTAATCAAGTATACATATGAAAATTTCTGCTTTAAAGTCTGTTTAAGGGACTTGAGCAATAGCACAGCGGTAGGGTGTTTGTCTTGCACACAGCCAACCTGGGATGGACCTGGGGGCCCATATGGTTTCTTAAACCTGTCAGTAGTGGTTTCTGAGTGTAGAGCCAGGAATAGTAACCCCTATGTGCCACTGAGTGTGGCCCCAAAACAACAATAACAAAAAGTCTGTTTAAGTTGTTTGATTATCTGTTGTCTTCTAAGTTATTTGATTATTTGGTCTCTTTATGTGAGTTGGCTTGAACTGATCTAATCTATTGTTAAAATATATTTGGCAAATCTCTCTAAGAATGAGGTCTAGCTGAATTCCTGTAAATTCTATTACCTAAAGTCTGTTTCTGTGTGTGTGTGTGTGTGTGTGTGTATGTGTGTGTGTGTGTGTGTGTGTGTGTGTGTGTGTGTGTGTGTGTGTGTAATTCTACCCCTGTTAGTACTCTGGACCTATTCCCAGTGGTGTCCAGAGAACTATGCCATGTCATCATTTGAAAACCAAACTGAGGTTGATCACATTCAAAACAAGACTACATCTTAAATTATTTGAGCTCTCTCTCTGGCCATTTAAATTTTTTCCTTTGGGTAGAAAAACCTTTACCTCAAGTTGGTAGGAAGGATTACAGTTAATTACAGAATAGTTGAACTTATGTGATAGAGCATGTGTAAAGTTCTGGGTTTGATCCCAGGCAGCCTGGTCCACAAAACACTGCAGAGCTGTGTAACCCCCTCAGCATCATTGTTTTACAGTGTTACAACCAGTATTGCAGGTGTGATGCATGCCAAAATGGAGAAACAGAAGGAAAACTACCTATTCCTCAAGACTGAAGAAAGTAATAGACAATCATAGAGACAGAGGCTTAGCGGAGTAGGGACTAACCAAGGTGAGGTACTAGGAAACAATGTCAGGATAGAAAAATCTGAATTGGAATGAATTGTAAGAAGTTCAGTGTGACCATCAGTTATTCATTTCAGGAGCTAGCTGTGGTTATAAGATTCCTACACTATTGGAAGATTTGCTTTCAGAATCTTTTTCCTGTTCCCAGAGGAAATATTGAAGAAGTTTGCCTCCGGTTTTCCAGCAGTGGAGGGGGAAACAAAGGCATCTCTTCTTTTTAGTGAGCAATTTTCTCCTGGAGGAATACTGTTGAGCCAAAACCTAAATTTGGGGAGTTTTCTTAGATCCAACTGACTTGGAGAAGAGAAATACTCAATTCCAGCCCTCTTCTATTTATTGCTATAAATTGACATTAAAGAAACCTGCTGGCATGATCATTCATAACATTAGAGCAGCTGCTGGTATTGTACTTGGGCATGTTGGGTGGTGCCAGAATTGGTGCTTTATTGATTTCAGGTTTGCCAGCTTTATGTTTTTTCTATTTATCTATTCCAGGGCTTCTGAAAACTTATTTTTAATTATCAGTTTATATAAACTTATATTTAATTGGTCTAGGTACAAGTAAGAGTTGGCTCAAAAAACTATCAACAAGGTATTTTATTATGTATGCTTATATATCCATATATACATGTATATATGCTTATTTATATTCAAGTATATATTTATAAACTGCAGTTGAGTAACAACTATCTTATAGCAGCAAAGGAGAAAAACTAAGAAAAATTTTCTTGGATAGTACCCATAAAGTGATAGTGTTATTTGGAATTAAACTTGTAGTAGCAGAACATCTATATATTAATTTTTGAAAAATTGCAAAAAATATAATCCATATTCTAAGAAATGAACTTAATGAAATTAATTATATCAAATCTTCAATTAAAAAAAAGAGTCAGAAAAAAGCAGAAGACAAACATAGGAATAAAGATCAAGGGGAATGCATTAGAAACCAATAATAAATATGGTAATTACTAATCCTCTGCATCAAAAATATATTTGATTATCAGTGATCCAAGTGCACTAGCTAAAAACCAGAGATTGGCAGAGTAAGTGGAAAAGCATAACTGACTATATTCTGTGCACAAGAAAACTATTTTATTATGAAAGCACCTGTAGATGAAAAGTAAATGAACAAAGTAAAGCATGACATACTAAATCACATTATTATAACTGAGGAATGGCAAGCCTAAAACAAAATTAAAGATGGGGACTTGAATTCTTAATATAAGAATTTTTCAATTTAGATTAGGAGAGAACATAAGTATGTAGGATGTTATTCTGCAACTCAAAGCCGTGGATAATAAGACTCATGAAGTTTAAAGAAGTACTCCAGGAATAAAAACGAAGAGAATTACAATCTTCCCATTTGTTTCAAGAGGAATAGTTTAATGGTGGAGGTGCACAGTGAGAAAAATACAGGCCTTGGTGTAACAGAGAAGAGGGGAGAGAACCTTCCATATCAGGATATCATCATAATAAAAAAGTGCTCTTATGCCAAAGAGAACATGTTTTTTAATAAATGAAAACCACTGCTTAATTCTGAGAAGATACTTGACATTTTAACATGTTTTCCAGGAAAAAGTAGAATTTTTGAGTTCTATGAGACTGACTGTGGGGAGTATAAGTGGGAGGAACAGTCTGAAAGCTGTTGTAGCAGCTAACTGCAAACCTGAGGGCATAATACTGTTAGCAGAGAAGCAGAATTGGCAAAGGACACTGTAGCAATCACTTACCTGGAGCTTTTCAAAGTTCCCATGGAAATAACTTCCCATTTTCCTTAAAATTTGCATTGACTTCTGCCTCACAGGAATAAGAGGAAAGTAATTTACTTAATGGTTTATAATGTGATATCTTTCTGAGAGCATCTTTGAGGGTTTACTGCTTGGCATGACTTGTTTTGTGATACTAGTGGAGACAAGACAGCAAGCAGCTCGACAGTGCCACTAGAACAAATTATTATCATTATTCATTTTTTATTCTTGAATTATGCTTGAGTGGTGGGGGCCAAACCCAGCAGTACTCGGGAGATGAGGCAGCCTAGAGATCAGGTCTCTGATGTGCAAAGTTTGTATTTCAGACCTTTGTCCTATTTTCCCAGACTTGTAAATTATTTTCAAAATACCATTTCTTTTTGACCATGTGGAATTGTGTCTCAACCAGTTCTTTGGGAGCTTTAAGACTTCACGCTTTTTGCCAATATGACCAGTAAGTGGGTTTATGCAAGAATATGAGGAGAAAGTTCTTTGGCTTTCAATATTTGGGATTAATAGGATAGCCCATAGCATACTTGGGGCCTAAAGGGTTGTACCTGGTTATTGAAGAGAAGCATGTTACCCTAATACTTTCTTCCATCCTCCCTACATCACCATTAAAAAATTGGAGGGCTTACCTGGTTGTCCTCAGGGCTTACAGCTGATTCTGTGCTCAAGGATCACTCCTGGTTGGGATTGAGAAACTTGTGGTTCTAGACATTGAACTAAGGTCATATGCATTGCAACAAAAGGAGCCCATTGACCCTACTGTCTCACCAACCCTCAGATAACTATTTTTATACAGTTATTTTCAATCTCAATACCTAAGATACCTCAATTCTTTCTCAAAAGACAAAGGTATTTTGTGCATATGTTTCACTGAGAAACCTTGGGTTAGGCAGTTTGATTGGTGTCTCATTTTAGCGAGGAATAACAAATTCCAAACTGAGCCATAAGCAAATATTGTCCATATGGGATGTATTTGCATGATCACCACTATCAATTAAACAATCTAAGATACCCAACACAAATCCGATAAAGGAACCAAATCTGTTGGTAGAAATAAAGACAAGATTTACAAAGTGATGGAAGGCCTGGAAATAAGATTAGTCTCTAAAATTAGAATCTGTAAGTGAAAAGTACAAACTGCTTTGATGACAAGCTCACTTTTGATATCTGAAATCTTTCTGATTATAATTTTATAAATTTCTTGTTAACATTTTTGGGTAGCGCTATTCATTTGCATTTCTCTCAACAACTAATCTTCTCTGTGAATAGTTCTGGTTTTCTGGAAAGAAATGATATGCCAGGAATGAGGAGGCAGGAGATTTTAGTTTGTGATACACATAGATATTCAAATATTCCAGGATGTGACAAGGGCATGAATGCAGCTGATTTACAATCCCCACTGAACTGAAGCCTGCCTATTCAGATTTGTGACTCTACTAAGATAATGAGCAAAAGGATCTGGATGATTCTGAGGTTTAAAGAAATGACAATTTCAGCATCCATATTCATATCCTCTTCCCTCTGGTTTTGCACGGGCCGCATCTCAATGTGTGGATAAAATGCCATTACCTTACATTGACACAAGTGAGAGCTTTCTAAGTTTCCCCTTTGAATATTCCCTCTATACATCTGAGGTAATAGTATACTGCTGCTAGGTACACAGGCTTGAGTAGAAATACTTTCATAAGAATGAATTCTACTCCTATTACTCATTCTCAGAATTCTATGTTTGCTTTTGAATCTGAGTTTGCTCCTGTGTCAACAGATTTGCATGTGGAGGAAGATGAGTCCCTAGTTTTGATGTGCTGAAGTAGAATCTCAAGTGTTGTCTCTACTCATCTGGCACCAGGGTGTCATTTCCCCTCAATTATGAGTCACCATTGGTAAACACACTAAATAATCGTAAGCAATGGGTTTGACTAGCCAGAGAAGACTCATATATACAACATCACAATCCACTATTTTTTTTCCATATAGTGCTAACTCCAAAGATTTACTTCAGACCTCAGGAATTGCATACTCTGTTTTCAAAGGCAGACAGATATGTAATAGTTGTTAGAAACAAAGATATTAAAATGCATTTTAATATTATATTTGCTTTTAATTATATATTTAGAGAATTACCACACATGCAATGATTTATTTCAACAGAGAAATACATGAACTTTGCTATTACTAGATAATTTAAAAACTTAAACTAATATTTTAAATCATATAGGAAAAATAAGAACAAGAGGAATCTCTTTTCTTGCTTATTTTACCAAAATCAAGCATAAAAGATTTTACCTTTTTTCTGACTAAAGCTTGGTAGAATTTAACTTAAGAAAAACAACACATAAACACTTTTCATATTTGATCTTGGAAATAATAGGAAGTAACTCTGTAGGTAAAGATCCTACTTATATTTCTGGGGTGATAGGGGGATGAAAGGAGATACCTCTGAATCTCCAAAATGCATTATAATGAACTGTCACTTCCCTAGGCAGTCTTATGGAATAATCCATTAATTCAATAATCCAGATAAATATAATAAAATTATTTAAGCTTAGTTAGCAATAGAATAATTTTATTTAAGAACATGTGCTCTAGTTGTACTTACACCTATATAGTGTTATTATTTTAAATGCATTTTATAAAAAATTAAGTAATGAAAATTGCCAAACTTTTTAAAGAGGACATAATTACAAAGGTCTTTTTTGTGATATCTGTAAGTAATATTATAAAAATTATCTTTCCAACTTCTGAACACATTTTTCCTTTATATTGTCCTCTATATATTACTGGTTGTATCACTTCTCTATAGTATATAGTTATATAACTAGATATATAGTATATAGTTAATCAAGCATACTAAGAAAATATCACTTCTCTGGCATGCTATGTCAGATAGCAATCATGAAGTCAATAAAAAAAAAAGGTCAAGAGTAGGCAGTATATATTAACTTGGGAACTGGTAAAGTGAGTAGGGAATTACCCAAAACGACAGGAAAATATAAGCTTGGAATTCATTGATTGGCAATTCAG
This sequence comes from Suncus etruscus, assembly GCF_024139225.1. Lineage (NCBI taxonomy): Eukaryota > Metazoa > Chordata > Mammalia > Eulipotyphla > Soricidae > Suncus > Suncus etruscus. Next base: position 119,750,888 of record NC_064851.1, read on the forward strand.
AAGTCTTTTTTTTCTCTGCCAAATAGACTTGTGAACTCCCTGAGATATAAGTAGACCTAAGACTGATACATTTCTATTGTGTTAGAGTAATATTGATCATTGAATAAGACTTAAGAAATGACACTTTTCATTTCCAAATAGAAGACTAGAGGACTTCATGTGGGAGATTAGTATCTTTTCACTAGATGACTTCTGTAATAGTTTTTGTTGTTTGCTTTCTAACAACTTCATTAAAATATTAAAATATTTAACTAAGATATTACTAATTTTCAGCTCATTTTATTTTATTTTTTTAAATATTTTTATTTATTTAAAAATCTTGATTACAAATGATTGTGATTAGGTTTCAGTCATGTAAAGAACAACCCCCATCTCCAATGCAACATTCCCACCAACAATGTCCCAAATCTCCTTCCATCTCACCCCCCCACCTGTACTCTAGACAGGTTTTTCAGTTCCCTCATTCATTTTTTTAATATATTTTTTAAGTAACATGATAATATTTGGGTTACAGTCATAACCAGAACACCCCCCTTCGCCAGTGTAGCATTACCCCCTTCCCATCCCTCGCCTGTATTCAAGACAGGCATTCTACTACAATTGTTTTTAAGTTCAGTAAGTTGTATTTTTTTCCTTAAAGAATAAAGTAAAAAAAAGTAAAGGTGTGATAGTAGCAAGAGCCGTTGTTTGCACAGGTCCAAAAAAATGGGGAAAATGGAAAAAAATCCTTGACCTGATTACTAAAAAGGCCTCACCTCAGTTTATTGGCATAAGATAGACACTGGGTTCCAGGCAAACCAGACCGTCCAACTCCAGTCATTCTAATAAGTTGCCATATTCTTTTTAGTTCATAGTAATATTTTACTTGGATTTCAAGTGCTTACTAAATCAAGATATAATTACCTTCTACCTGGACTACTGCATAATTCTAATGATTCAGAATTCAAGAGAGATATCTGGAATTAATTAAGTACTGTCAGTATTTTGCTAGAAATCTTCCAATTCATACTACTCATTTCTTTACTCCAGTCATATCTTTGCAGAGAAAACAAATTGGCAGTACAGACAGATTATTCTCATAAACCTTGTATTTATCTTGTCTTATTATTCCCTTGTATATTTGCATATTGTCTCTTGTCCCCACTGCTCTACAGGTGAACAGGATTTTTTTAGTATAATATTGTCATGGAACCTTAGAGCAGTGCCTAGTATGTAGGTGTTACTCTCAATTATTTGTGGGGTAAAAGCACTTCCTGAAATGCATCAAGCTGACCAAATAAGAAAGACAATATAAAATGTAAAGTTTGCAATTTAAAGTACTATAAAAATGTAATGAAAACATATATTTATTCCAGAATTCAAGCAAGTAATAGGGTATTTACTTGATTCTATTCTGTCAAAGATACAAAATTAGGGGAATGTATTAGGTACATTTTTCACAACAGATAAAAAAGTCAAATAAACCACTCTAAAAATACACTATTTACTACCTATTTATATATTACCTCCTTATTTTTTATTTGCATATTGCTGCCTCGGCCTCAAATTAGGAGGATTAGGAAATTGTCAAAAGAGAAGTTGTCCTGGCTATTGTTTAAGCTGATGAACCAACTCTTCAAACTTTCCACAGGTAAACATCTTATAATATGATAAGAACTGTCACATATTTGCTGAATCCACTGATCTATAGTTATTGGTTATCTTGAGCAGGTCAAAATATCTGTAAAAAAATTAATTTCCGGGGCCGGGCGGTGGCGCTAGAGGTAAGGTGCCTGCCTTGCCAGCGCTAGCCTAGGATGGACCGCGGTTCGATCCCCCGGCGTCCCATATGGTCCCCCAAGCCAGGAGCGACTTCTGAGCGCATAGCCAGGAGTAACCCCTGACCATCACCGGGTGTGGCCCAAAAACCAAAAAAAAAAAAATTAATTTCCAAATTCACTTTTCTGAATCTTTTATTAACTTATTATAACTCCAACTTTCAAGATTCTGTAGGTTATTTATTAGTAATTATTCTTATTGACATTAGTGTAGCACTTAAGAAAGTGGATTTCCTGCTTGTTGAAATTCATATTTATTTATTTTGTAATATTTTAATTTCTAAATAAGTGACAATTCTTTCTCACTGTCTTTGCTATTTACCTGACCAGCATTTCCTCTAACCCCAGCCTTTTTGTTTGTTTGTTTTTGGGGCCACACCGGTGATGCTCAGGGATTATTCCTGGCTGTGTGCTCATAAATCGCTCCTGGCTTGGGAACCATATGGGACTCCAGGGATCAAACAGAGGTCCCTCCTGGGTCAGCCATGTGCAAGGCAAAAGTGCTACCGCTGTGCTATCGCTCCTGCCCCAAGCCTTTTATTCTTTTTCCCCTGGATTATATATTGTGTGTGTCTCTCTTGGCTGTCTCATTTGTCCTTTAAATACTAATGCTGACAAATCTCAAAATTCAGGCTTTATCTTTAGATGCAAGTTTTCTAAGTTTACATAGCTGACTGACTGCCTGCCTAGCATCTTGACTTAGATATCTGAGAATCTTTTTTTTTAACTTAGAGTGAATATATGACTTTATCTTTTACTCTGTCTCCTGCAAGCTGTTAAGTGATCCCATCATTACCATAGTTAAAAAATCAAGATCTTGTAAGATATAAGGGCTATTTTTTATTTTATTCTTATTTTTGTATCATTAAATTTAGATTTAATACAGATAAACACATTGCAAAAATATTAATTAAATAAATGAAAAAGATAAGTGTGGGCCAGAGCAATAGCACAGCGGGAATGGAGTTTGCATTGCATGCGGCCGACCTGATTCCATTTCTGGCATCCCATATGGTTCCAGGATCCTGCCAGGAATAATTTCTGAGTCAGGAGTTACCCCTGAACACTGCTGCATGTGACCCCCAAAAGTGTAAGGTCATTTATTGTCTAATTTTTAACATAAGGATCATTCTATAGGTGTATTTCAGACTCAAGACAAGATTTAAGTGATATTTATCTGCCTCAAATTTTGTACACTTGTTTCAGTGTTTTATTTTTCATTGTCTCTCAGTATTTGAGTTAGGGAATGGAACTGCACAAAAAAACAATGGGACTAAAGAAATTCTAGGAAAGCAAAGGAAAGGTGGTATAGCCCATTCTTTTAAAATAATGCAAATAAATGGTAATATCTTCATTTGGTCTTAACAGTTCAATATGACTTGTATAAACCAATTTCCTACACCGCATTGGCAATCAGTTACTTAGATATAACATGCTGTGAATCCAAATGGGCACATCTAAACTAAAATGGCATGCATTTTAACATTACGTTATCCCTACAAGTAGTCTCTTTTCAGAATAAGAATAAACCGAGATTTCACTGAATTGAGAACCTACATCAAAGTGTTATCTTGGATTTTTTTAAAAGTAGATTTTGCATTGCTTAAATTGCCCTCTTTTGTATAATGGAAGTAATATAATGTCACATCCATTCACTTTAGGTAATATTCAAGTTTATGATTGTTTTAAGGAAAGGACAATCTGAAGTTTCGTGCCAGTGATCACATCTGCAAACAAAGCAATTCTCTCTCTGTGTACATCTTTGCTGAAAGTGTGGAGATTTTCTTTATGTTACTGACTAAGAACCTCTTGTTGGTATTGTAGTTTATCCACAGAGTCCTTCTACTGACAGGTAGATAAACACTATATAAACTGAAAAGCAGCTAGATATCATTGACTATGATTTCTGAATTATTGTGGAATGGCTGCTATCATAATTAGCAATGACTTCTAGTGTTTGAGTCTATAAGAATATGAGACTGATTTCAGCTTACTCCACTTATTCACATGCATAAAAGTGCTCACTGAAGCATTTAGGGTTATTCCAAAAATACCAACAGGCTTCTAATGTACAACTAATAAGACAAATTAGAGTTTATATAGAGTTGATAGCACTAAAATATAACTAATTATGTGTACAGCAGTTTCCCACAATTTAGTATATAAAAACCAATGAAATAATTGTGTGTGTGTGTATATATATATATATATATATATATATATGACATTTTATGTAACTATAACCTAGCAGTCATCTGTTTGCATTTCCTAAACTTTCTAGCTTAATAGTTATTTGATTATTGTGTATATAAGCCTCCTAAAGAAGTTTTTAAGTCTACTGACTATATCTTGTTCTAATTTTATTTTCCTCGTTTTTAGGGGGGTGTTCTATAGAGCACATATAAAAACAAATCCAGATACATGACCATATGTAATATTACTAAGCTGTAATAGCATGAATCAATTGCATGTTTTGTACCTATATTATAAGTTTAAAGATTAAATGGAAGATATTGTCATAAAAGAGGATAATAAAACAAAGAAAATAATTATTAGAATCACAAGAACTGGAATCTAGAAGGACATAAAGTGCTATGCATGATACCCTCTGAGGAACAGATATGAAAATCACACTGCCTAAAATGATGCAAGGGATGTTGGGATGAGAAAGAGAGGGAAAAAAAAACATATCTGCCACAGTAGCAGGACTGAGTAAGAAGGGAAATTGGAGCCTTTAGTAGTGAAAAATAAATACTGATAATGGGCTGGATGTTGTATTATACTATGAACTCAACCATAAACAACTTTTTAACACCAAATCTCACAATGATTAAAAGAAAAAAGTTAGAACCAAATGTTGCACTCAACAGCTAATGTCCTCTAGTTATTGCAACATCCAGAATTTCTTACTGCTTACATATGTTTTAAAAATTAAACATGAAATGATACATGTATTATTTGTAAAACTATAGTCAGTTTTGTTAATTTGTTTCTGGCTTTACTCATAATTATAAAATACTTCTGTTCTTAGTTGTTCTCAACCATGCCAATTGTGGAATAAGTGTACACATATCTTCATATTCATAAAAAAAATCTCAAGGTATATAGTCACAAGTTAAGGATGTCCAAAGTTTGTGTCAAAGTGGCATAGACATTATGCCATCTGGTTAAGTTTGATAATTAAAATATTTGTAGTGTAAAATAAGATTTATTTTAATATAAGTGCTGCTATCTTGTTTTGGCAGGGAGGCTCACACCTGTTGAGTTTCAAGGGTTACTTACTTGTTAGGTCATGTTAGCTTGCAGGGTCCTGAAGCCCCCCAGGGGGGCCCGGCCAGCAGGAATTAGCTGGAAAGGCTTCTCAGACGACCGCACTTCTATTTTGCTGAGTAGAAGCACAACCACACTGTAAAAAATCTGAGAGAGGTTAATAATAAAGACCCAAGGCAGCGTCTCACTGTTCAAGGGTGTCTTTATTGGCTACAGTTCCTTCTTAAATAGTGAAGGAGAAGGGGGCAGTACAAAGGTGATGTCAGTCATACTTTTGGCGCGAAGGCTCATAAGGAAGTGGGCAGTGGGCTAGGGGCTGGATGACCTTCAAGCTATGATGAACGTGCTGTTTCCATGGAAATTTCTAGTGACCTTCCAGCTGCATTCCTAATTGCTTAACTATCAGGAGGTGGTGCAAGATGTGCTTGCCTCAGTGATCATGAACAGACAATGTAGCATACACTTATTGATAACAGCCTAGTTCACTCCGGAATGTGGTCTTAAGGAGTGAGGCCTAGTTTCTGATAACTGTACCAGGCAGCTTTTACTCTCCTCCGGGCTTAGAGCTAAATTATGTCCTGCAGCTACACATTCTTTTCTCTTAGCTCAAAATTTTACAGCAAGACTGCATATAGCTTTTAGGTGAAAAGCTGGGCTATGGCAGAGAGAACAGCAAAATGTCCTCAAACAAGTCAGTTCCCAACATTAGCTTCTCTTACAAAAATGATTAAGTACTTTGTATTATTTTATTAGTAATCACTAATGTTATTTGTCCATGTATATATGAGAGTAAACGGAGTGCAAAGAAGAGTAGGTCATTTTACCAAAACTCAGATAGGTTGCAAGCTTGAGAGGCACTATCCTATACCATATAACTTAAGCTTTCAAAGACCATTGGACCAATACCATCTAATATTTTTTCCTGTTTTCTGCTTCATTTCCCAGGGAAAATTGCAATCTGGGATCAATCCAAAGCAGCTTTCTATATATTTCTGATATTGTGCCAAAGATCTAAAACAATAAATTCAACCATCCACAAATAATTATGAAATTATTTTCCTCCTAAAATTCCATATGTGCAGAGCAAAGCAAAGCAGAGCTCATCATCAACCCTGCAATTTATTTTCTTTCTAATAGTCACCATATACAGAAATGTGTTTTTCATATATCAGTTATTATTTTGCAATCACCAATCATGGTTCTCAGATTGCTGTTCTTTTCCATTGGTAGGCTTTTTTTAGGGGTGGGGTGGGCCATACTCTGTGATACCCAGTGATTGCTCTTGGATATGTACTCAGGAATTACTCTTGAAGAACCTCAAGAAACTATATGAAGTGCAGAGTATCAAATCCAAGTCATCTATATGCCAGGCTCTCTCAAAAAAACCCTGGTTATATTTTATCTTATATGCATTAGTTATTTATGTATTTAGTTAATAATTAATAGGTACTTAATTAGTGTCTAAAATTTCAATTTTGGGGATTAATATGCTAAATGCCATACTATGCCCTTCAAATCTTAGATCAATAAGATGCAGAATAATATATTGCTTGTTTCAAGAAATATTTTATATAATGGACATTGGTAAATGGGCTCATACAATTTTTCACTGTGTAGTAAATATTTTATCACATATTTTCAAATATAATGTTAAATATAATTTTAAGAAGAAATTTCCATTCTGATAAGACTAGAATATTTATGAAACTATTCAAAAATGTCTATATATTGCCATGAGAAGATATGGCAAATAACATTAGATTTTAAAGGTAACAGGGAATTTTTATTCTTTCAAATAATGCTGCTTAACAATGTTGAGAGATAAGGAGATAGACTATTACAAGAAGGTTATGCAGAAAAGAATCAGATATACTTTGTAGACATTTTGTTGTAGGTTCATATTTACATTTTAGTGAGCTGAATCTAGAAAGATAGCCTAAGATATTTTAAAATAAAACATTTTGACTGGTAGATTTGTGTGTTCGATAGACTTGTTTATTAAATAAACAAGCAGTTTAAATAAACAAGCAGTAATAAAGAACTATGATAGATGGGATTGTAAAAGACTGGACATTTGAGAGAAATGGTTGTGTATAAAGGAAATTCAAGGCAGGATAGTCTTTATTATTGCTTGTACTTATTTTATTTTTGAGCCATACATACCTGATAAATACTTCTCCAGTATTGAAATAATCATAATTTGATTTAATAAAATAATTATATACTAAAATGATAAATATTGTTTAATTTATACATATATAAGAAATATATAAATAACACATAAAATTTAAAAATTTTAAATGAGTGGCTGGAGAGATAGCATGAAGGTAGTGCATTTGCCTCGTATGCAGAAGGACAGCGGTTCAAATATCAGCATCCCATATGGTCCCCCAAACCTGCCAAGTGCGATTTCTGAGCATAGAGTCAGGAGTTACCTCTGAGTGCTGCCAGGTGTGACCCAAAAACCAAAAAAAAAAAAAAAACAAAACAAAACTCTAATTTTTTTTAAATGAGGTACCAGAAATAAAAAATTCATTTTGTTGACTTACTGTCAATATCAAGTTAACAATATGTATTTGATTAACAATAATAACAGTAATAATACTATATATTATTATAGCATAGAGAGTAAATAAAAGAAACTTAAGCCAGGGCAGATTTCAAAAGTTATCAACTATTAACTATTGAAACCAGAATACTAAATATCCCAATCAGAATAACTGTAAAATAATAAAATTTTGAAACACATTTAACACCAGTGAAAATCTAACAGTATAATGCTACCTGCTTGTGTTTGTTATTGTTTGGCATATTTATAGTTTTTTTATTCCTTTCACTATTCGGTATTGACTATCTTATAAACATCAAACACTTGTATTTTGTTTTCTGAATTGGCAACAAGAGGTTATCAAATAATAGTCTAAACTAAACCTGGACACTGAATCTTATTGCCTGAGATTCTTAAAAGTCTTTTATATTTTAAATTGTTTGAAATATAAAGGATACTATTTTAGACACATGAAAATTATATGGAATTCACAATTTTAATGCTCATAAGTGTAGATTTATAAGGTGAAAGGCACTTTAATACATGTGTTGTATATAGTTGCTTTGTACGACAACAGGAGAGAAGTTAAGGTTCATGAAAGAATGTGTTTATTGGCACTCATGGATTTATATTGCTGCTTGGATGTCTGAAACTTTAGAAACTGGTAGAATTGGGACCGGAGTGGTGATGCAAGTAGTAAGGCATCTGCCTTGCCCGCGCTAGCCTAGGACAGACCACGGTTAGATCCCCTGGCGTCCCAAATGGTCCCCGAGCCAGGAAAGATTTCTTAGCGCATAACTAGGAGTAACCCCTTAGCATCACCGGGTGTGGCCCAAAATAATAATAATAAAAAAAGTTAGAATTTCAAATGCCACATCAACAGTCTTAGCTCTGAATACTGCATTTAAGTGTCTTGAGTGTAGATTAACTAGTATAAAATTAGATAGGAAATTATTGTTTGCATTGCAGTGACAGTCTTTGCTGTTGGCATGAAGAAATTAAATATTCATTGTCGTATTCCGTTTTCAATGTTCAGAAACATTAGCAAATTTAAAAGTGTTTCACAGCAGAACAGCAGATTCACTTCACATTCAAAAAGAAGAATATGTCCATATGTTTCCGATTATCTAATTATCGAGCCAATTGAGAAAAGTCATTTACCAAAGGGAATTTGATGACGATTGATTCCAGCAAGTGAAGATAGATGTTTAGAAAAAATAACCTTGTTTAAGCTATCATCCTCTAGTAAGAGCAGTTGAATAGTGGAAGAAATTGGAAATAATATCAATAATCCTTTGGTCTTACTTATATTTTTAAGGTGTTTGTTTATTTTTTATTATTAATAATTTTTTTTTGATCAAAGTGGATTACAAATCATTCACAGTAGTATTTCAGGTACATAGTGACATTGAATCAGGGGCATTCCCACAACCAATATTGTCCTCCCTCCACTCCTGTTCCTAGCATGAGTGACAAGAAAACTCATTTGGTTGTGTTTTTCTTTGCTCTTGATGAGTTTATAGATGTTAATATTACTTTTTGGTTGTTTATTTGATTTGCCAATTTTGAGTATTGACTGCAGAATTAACCTCCAAGGATGATTATCATAAAATAGTGAAAGATAAGAATATATTTAAAGAAGTAGAGAACATGATAACTCAGTGCAACTTGAATTAAAATCTTTGTGTGCAACTAGGGAAACTTTAAAGAACAGGACACAATAATTTAGATAAATTGGTAGAACTTTGGAAAATGTAATGCATCTAAAGTCTATGATTTTTATGTTCTGAATTTTTAAAAATGATGCAATAGTAATTACGTTTAGAAAAATATCTGAATCTGTTGTATCTTATTGAATCCCTTAAGTTAACTCTGAAATGTGTTCTCTTGTCAGGGCAAAATTATTCACAATTTTGTGAGTTTTTGTCTGAAAAAAATTTGATTATCTAAATTGTCCCTAGAGCAGTAAGTTTTATGACAGCATTGCAACACAGGACCGTTCTGTCTGATACAACAAATATAGGCCTAAACTTATGTTTTAACTGCAAAATTAGGGGTCGTTTTATACGCCGGAAAATACGGTAGTTATTTTCTACATAGTATTAATACCTACAGAATATCCTAAATTTTGTCCCTGACTTCAAAGCCAAATATATTTCTAGTTCTGCCACTAACAGGAAAAGATCTGGCATTTCAAATAGATGAAAAATCAGATAGATTTTGTTGATGTTGATATCTATCAACCTAAGGTGAATTATAAAAGTTCTAATATTGTGTAATAAAAATAGAATTTCCCTTTATTTTATTCCTTTTTAATAAACTGGGGACTCATTGTTTTGCAGCATGATGTTGTTTTTCTCTCAATTGCATAAAATTAAAATATGTAGGAAAGATTTCTCAGTTGCTCTCTCATTTTTTTCTTACTAGTATTCAAATTACAGAGTAGGAATTTTATCTTTCTTGTTCAACCCTGTATTCCCAGTGTTTTACATAGAGTAATGTCACAAGGCAAATTCTAACATCCTTTCTAAATTCTATTCAAGTGGTTCCTTGTATCATCCCTCGCTGTGACTCGGCCAGACAAACTTTGCATTTATAAGATTTGTTATTTGGTAAGTGCATAAAATAAGCACTTGGATGTTTTTTCCATAGTGACCTTCTAAAGACTCCAGATGATTTTCTTTTTTCTTCACCCTTATCTTGTATTTTTCTCCTATCACCCCCTAATCATTTTACATGTAAATACTGAGTTTATTCAACCTGAAGTAAAATAATTAGGTATTCTGTTCGCCCAATAAGAGGCAAAAAAAGATGGTTTAGTGGCAAAGACACATAGCTAAAATGATTCTAATTTGACCTCTGGCACAAATAGTCCCCTGAACACCAATGGGTGCAATCCTAGGAGTCTCTAATCCTTACAGAGTGGCCCAGGAAATCCTCGAAAATATAATGCAGGGTAAAGCAGCATCCTCTGACCTTGAAACTCTTCCCAGTTGACTCAGTGTCCTATAGGGGCCTCAGCATCTCCTGAGTACTTCCTGAAAGTTTATCCCTAATCAATAAATTAGCTAATAAATGAGATGAACTAGCAATGACAGAAGTGAATCTTAAATTTTGGTGTCTATAAACATTGCTGATTTGGATTTGGAAGTAAAAGCAGTAATATTTTAAATGGAACTAAATAATTCTTAAAAAATTCTTAGAATCTTAGGGGTTTGAGCAGTGACAAACAAAACTATATTTTAAATTCAATATTTTTAATATTTAGGCTGGAGTGGTGGCAAAAGTGGTAGGGTATTTGCCTTACATGACCTTATGGGACCTCTGTGTCCCATATGGTCCTTCAAGACAGGAGCGATTTCTGAGCACATAGCCAGGAGTAACCCCTGAGCATCACTGGATATGGCCCCAAAAGAAAAAAAAAACTATTTGAAAGGAGTTAAATTAATAGCTTATTTTAAAAGCGAGTTTAGTATATTTAGTCAGGAAGAACTAACAATATTCATTGTTTTCTTTGCTCAAACCATATGCTAAGTGCATATATTGTGATTTATTTTAGTTCTTTTAATAAAACATTGGGGCCACATTCAGTTTTGTTCAGGGGTTACTCCTAGCTCTGACCATAGGTATCACTTCTACCAATGCTAGGGTGAATGTATGTGGTGCTAGGGATGAACTCTGGTTGAATACTTGAAAGGGAAAGATCTTACTTGCTGTACTGTCGAGTCTCTGGCCCTCTTTTCTATTATAAATTTAAGAAAAGAGTCACCAAAGGTAATTTGAGTTTTATTATCAAAAATGATGGTGACTTATATTGTAATTGACATTTCCCTATCTATTACTGTTATATTTTAAACAAAACCAACAAAATAACGTTAATCTATGTGATATGGTATTTAGAGAACAGTATAAAGAAAATATTATTATTGAAGTCACTCACTAAAACTCAAAGATATTCATCGTTTGGATAGTCAATAAAATTTTATCATTAATAATATTAAAAGAGGTTATAATAAATGTGCCTATGATTACATTTAATTATGTCTTGTGAGATTTCTGGTAATTTCTAATTATCAATTTTATCATAGTTATTTCTATTTTGTCAGTGAAACTTCTCTAGTGAACATACCTCTGCATACTGAATATTAAAATTGCATAGATCATATATTTTAATAAAAATAATTTATAATATCTTTATTTATACAATTTGATTACAAACATGATTGTAGTTGGGTTTCAGTCATATAAAGAACACCCCCTTTTCACCAGTGCAACATTCCCATCACCAATGCGCCAAATCTCCCACTGCCCTACACACACACACACACACACACACACACACACCACCTGTTTTTGAGACAGGCTTTCTACTTCCCTCATTCATTCACATTGTTATGTTAGTTGTCAGTATAATTATTTCTCTAACTGCATTCACCACTCTGTGGTGAGCTTCCTATCATGAGCAGGACCTTCCAGCCCTCATCTATATTGTCTCTGAGAATTATTACAAAAATATCTTGTCATAATATTCCACCACTATCTTCTGGCCTTGAGAGTGTCTTGTGGCATGTCTACTGTAAATCTTAAGGATGCTCCTTTGAATGTAGTCTCCTTTTTTTGATCTTGCTGCTTTCAGTATTCTATCTCTATCTGTGGGATTTGTCATTGTGAATAGGATGTGTCTTGGGGTGCTTTTCTTTGGGTCTCTTTTAACTGGCACTCTCCAGGCATGCAGTATTTGATTTCATGCAGTCTTTAGCTCTGGGAGTTTCTCTGTGATGATGCCCTTGACTGTTGAATCTTCTTGGGGATCTCCTTCCTGAGTCTCTGTGACTCCAATAATTCTTAAGTTGTTTCTATTGAGTTTATCAAAGACTGCTATTTTCATCTGTTCACATTCTTTGAGTATTTTTTCCATTGTCTGAACATTTGCTTTAAGGTTCTTTTCCAATCTCTTCTGCTGTATGGAGTTATTCTGCATTTGATCTTACAGTTCACCGATTCTGTCCTCTGCAGCTGTTACTCTGTTGGAGACTTTTCATTGAGGTTTTTAGTTCAGCTACCATGTTTTCAGACCTGTTATTTCAATTTGGCGTTTTCTGATTTCTATCTTTGTGTTCTATTCAGCTTATGCAATGTTTTCTTTGATTTCCATGAGGATCCTCCATATTTCTATTCTAAACCCTTATCTGAGAGATTAATCAAATGTTGGTATTTTTGGGTCATCAGAGCTATCATCTTCATTCTCTGTGCACGGTGTTTGCCTACGAGATTTCCCCATTGTCATTCTTGTATTTTGATTTTTTCTATGTGTTATGGTGGGGTTGCTTAGTTAGAAAGAGCACACATCAGCAAAGCAGAGCTGCTACATACCTCTGGCTCGACCCTCCCTGCGCTCTCCAAGTGGGTGCACGTAGGTACACCTCTAACACGGTGGAGGCCTGCACTTAACCTGGCTGGGCGGGTCTAAGACACCTCAGTCTTTGAGCTTCTCACTGAGGGCACTCTCTGGCATGTGTGCCTAAATAACACTCAATATAATAAAAATATTTTAAAAAGATTTTCTGTCTTTTTTTTATTGTATATACAGCTCAGGTGCAGCATCTATTTTTCTGTGGTTTAATATTTTAATTCAAATGTTCATACATTTACTAATCTCAGTCATATTTCCAATATATATCAATTTAGACAACTTCCCTTTACTGTAGTGAATAGGTTTTATAGCAAACAGATTAAATATATAAACAGTATATATAAAAATAATGGACCATGAAAACTGGTTGATTTAGTGAAAGTCCATGGTTAAAAACATTTTAGTATTAAATTAAGTGCATCTTTTTTCCCTTTAGGGTTCACAGTTAGGTAACTTGACATTAAATCTAATAACATTAAAATTAATTGATAAAGAAAAATTATTTTATGAGTGTACATAAATATATTTAAATTAGAATAAATATGTAAAATAGTGTTTAATATAATTTAATGAATTTATTTATTTTTATTTTTTTCAGTGATCAAACTTTTTTTTATATATATTTTATTTAAACACCTTCATTACATACATGATTGTGTTTGGGTTTCAGTCATGTAAAGAACACAACCCATCATCATTGCAACATTCCCATCACCCAAGTCCCAAATCTCCCTCCTCCCCACCCAACCCCAGCCTGTACTCTCGACAAGCTTTCTATAACCCTCATACATTATCATTATTACGATAGTTCAAAATGTAGTTATTTCTTTAACAAAACTCATTCTTGTTTGAAGTGAGCTTCATGAGATGAGCTGTAACTTCCAGCCCTTCTCTCTTTTGTGTCTGAAAATTATTATTGCAAGACTATCTTTCATTATTCTGAAAACCCATAGATGAGTGAGACCATTCTGTGTTTCTCTCTCTCTGACTTATTTCACTCAGCATAATAGATTCCATGTACATCCATGTATAGGAATATTTCATGACTTCATCTCTCCTGACAGCTGCATAATATTCCATTGTGTATATGTACCACAGTTTCTTTAGCCATTGATTGTTGAAGGGCATCTTGGTTATTTCCAGAGTCTTGCTATGGTAAATAGTGCTTCAATGTGTAAGGAAGGGGTTTTTGTATTGTATTTTTTGTGTTCCTAGGGTATATTCCTAGGAGTGGTATAGCTGGATCATATGGGAGCTCGATTTCCAGTTTTTAGAGAAATCTCCATATTGCTTTCCATAAAGGTTGTACTAGATGGCATTCCCACCAGCAGTGGATAAGAATTCCTTTCTCTCCACATACCCACCAACACTGCTTGTTCTCGTTCTTTGTGATGTGTTCCAATCTCTGTGGTGTGCAGTGGTACCTCATAGTTGTTTTGATTTGCATCTCACTCATGATTAGTGATCTGGAGCATTTTTTTCATGTGTCTTTTGGCCATTTGTATTTCTTCTTTGTCAAAATGTCTGTCCATTCTTTCTCCCCATTTTTTGATTGGATTAGATTTTTTTTTCTTGTAAAGTTCTTTCAGTGCCTTGTATATTTTGGAGATTAGCTCCTTATCTGATGGGTATTGGGTGAATAGTTTCTCCCACTCAGTGGGTGGCTCTTGTATCCTGGGCACTATTTCTTTTGAAGTGCAGAAGCTTCTCAGTTTAATATATTCCCATCTGTTAATCTCTGCTTTCACTTGCTTGGAGAGTGCATTTTACTCTTTTAAGATGCCTTTAGTCTCAATGTCCTGGAGTGTTTTACCTATGTGTTGTTCTATATATCTTATGGTTTCGGGTCTGATATCGAGGACTTTCATCCATTTGGATTTAACCTTCGTACATGATGTTAGTTGGGGGTCTAAGTTCAAATTTTTGCAAGTGGCTAGCTAGTTGTGCCAACACCACTTGTTGAAGAGGCTTTTTTTGCTCCATTTAGGATTTCTTGCTCCTTTATCAAAAATTAGGTGATTGTATGTCTGGGGAACATTCTCTGAGTATTCAAGCCTATTCCACTGATCTGAGGGCCTGTCTTTATTCCAATACCATGCTGTTTTGATAACTATTGCTTTGTAGTACAGTTTAAAGTTGGGGAAAATAATTCCTCTCATATTCTTTTTCCCAATGATTGCTTTAGCTCTTCTAGGGTGTTTAGTATTCAAATGAATTTCCAAAGTGCCTCATCCACTTCTTTGAAGAATGTCACTGGTATCTTTAGAGAGATTGCATTAAATCTGTACAGTGCTTCGCGGAGTACTGCCATTTTGATGATGTTAATCCTGCCAATCCATGAGCAGGATATGTGTTTCCAATTCCACGTGTCCTCTCTCATTTCTTGGAGCAGAGTTTTATAGTTTTCCTTGTATAGGTCCTTCACATTTTTAGTTAAGTTGATTCCAAGATATTTGAGTTTGTGTGGCACTATTGTGATTGGGGTTGTTTTCTTTTTTATTTTATTTTATTTTATTTTATTTTATTTTATTGGGAAGGGGGCTACATTTGGCGATGCTCAGGAGTTACTCCTGACTCTGCACTCAGGAATTACTCATGGTGGTGCTTAAGGAACCATATAGATTGCTGAGGATGGAACCCGAGTCAGCGGCATGCAATAAACACCCTACCTACTGTACTATCGCTCCAGCCACTTGGTTTATATTATCTCAGAGTTTTCCAAATGTGGTTCAAAAAGACGATCCAGATAATATAACTGCATTATATTTATTTACAAAATTTTTTATAATTATCTTTATTTAAACACCGTGATTAAAAATATGATTATAGTTTTGTGATTACAGTCATGTAAAGAACACCCCCCTTCACCCCCTTCGCCCTCCTCCCCACCCCCCACACTTGTACGAAAGACAGGCTTTCTACTTCCCTCATTCGTTCACATTGTAACAATAGTTTTCAGTGTAGTCATCTCTCCAACTGCACACATCACTCTATGTGATGAGCTGCACTTACCAGCTCTCATCTCTCTTTTCTCTGAGATACTCTTAAAAATGTCTTTCATTTTTCTTAAAACATTTTTCTTAAAACAACATTTTTTTTTTTTTTTTGGTTTTTGGGCCACACCCGGTAACGCTCAGGGGTTACTCCTGGCTATGTGCTCAGAAGTTGCTCCTGGCTTGGGGGACCATATGGGACACCGGGGGATTGAACCGCGGTCCGTCCAAGGCTTGCGCAGGCAAGGCAGGCACCTTACCTTTAGCGCCACCGCCCGGCCCCCTTAAAACATTTTTTTAAAAACATTCTCACCACCAATAAAAATGTCTTTCATTTTTCTTAAAACTTTTTTCTTAAAAACATTCCCACCACCAATTTCCCAGATTGCCCTCCTCCCCACCCCCCACATTTGTACGAAAGACAGGCTTTCTACTTCCCTCATTCATTCACATTGTTACAATAGTTTTCAGTGTAGTCATCTCTCCAACTGCACTCATCACTCTATGTGATGAGTTTCATGTCATGAGCTGCACTTACCAGCTCTCATCTCTCTTTTCTCTGAGATACTCTTAAAAATGTCTTTCATTTTTCTTAAAACCCATAGAGAAGTGAAACCATTCTGCGTTTTTCTCGCTCCCTCTGACTTACATCACTCAGCATAATAGATTCCATGTACATCCATGTACAGGAAAATTTTATGACTTCATCTCTCCTGATGGCTGAATAGTATTCTATTGTGTATATATACCACAGTTTCTTTAGCCACTCATCTGTTGAAGGGCATCTTGGTTGTTTCCAGAGTCTGACTATTGTAAATAGCGCTGCAATGAAATAGGTGTAAGGAAGGAATTTTTGTATTGTATTTTTTTTGTTCTTAGGGTATATTCCTAGGAGTGGTATAGCTGGATCATATGGAAGCTCAATTTTCAGTTTGTGAAGAAATATCCATATTGCTTTCCATAAAGGTTGTACTAGATGGCATTCCCACCAGCAGTGAAAAAGAGTTCCTTTCTCTCCACATCCCGCCAGCTCTGCTTGTTTTCCTTTTTTCTGATGTGTGCCAATCTCAGTGGCATGAGATGTTACCTCATAGTAGTTTTGATTTGCATCTCCCTGACAAGATTAATGATGTTGAGCATCTTTTCATGTGCCTTTTGGACATTTGCCTTTCTTCTTTTTCAAAGTGTCTGTTCATTTCTTCTCCCCATTTTTTGATGAGGTTAGATTTTTTTTTCTTGTATAGTTCTGTCAGTACCTTGTAAATTTTGGATATTAGTCCTTTATCTGATGAGTATTGGGTGAATAATTTCTCCCACTCAGTTGGTGGCCTTTGTATTCTGGGCACTATCTCCTTTGAGATGCGGAAGCTTCTCAGCTTAATATAGTCCCAAATGTTTTTCTCTGCTTCCACTTGTTTGGAGAGTGCTGTCTCCTCCTTAAAGATGCCTTTAGTCTCTATCAGGTTTTGGTACTAAGGTGATGTTGGCTTCATAAAAGCTATTTGGAAGTGTTCCTGTTTTTTCGATTTCATAAAAGTGCCTGGCCAGGATTGGTAGTAGTTCCTCTTGAAAGGTTTGAAAGAATTCATTCGTGAATCCATCAGGTCCTGGGCTTTTGTTTTTGGGCAAATTTTTGATTATAGTTTTAATTTCCTTAATAGTGATGGGGGTGTTTACATATGGTACATCTTCTTTATTCAACTGTGCAAGGTTATATGAGTTCAAAAATTTATCCATTTCATCCAGGTTCTCAAATTTAGTGGTGTAGAGTTTCTCAAAGTATTCTCTGAATACCCTTTGAATCTCTGCAGTATCTGTAGTGATCTTCCCCTTTTCATTTCTAATATGTGTATCAAGTTTCTCTCTCTTTTGCTTTGTGAGTTTTGCCAATGGTCTATCAATCTTGTTTATTTTTTTCAAAGAACCAACTTCTGCTTTCATTGATCTTTTAGATTGTTTTTTGGGTTTCCATTTCATTGAATTCTGCTCTCAGCAAAGCTATAATTTTTTCTCTCAGTACTGCTTTTGCTGTATCCATAGGTTCTGATAGTTTGTTTTTACATTGTCGTTTATTTCCAGGAAACTTTTGATTTCTTCTTTGATTTTACCTCAGACCCACTGGTTGTTCAGTAGTAGACTGTTTAATTCCAGGTGTTAACTTTTTTCTTGTGTCCCTTTTAGTTCACATCTAACTTCAAAGTAAAAGTAGCCTGCAAAATTTCTATCTTCTTGATTATATGGAGGTATGTTTTATGTGCCAGCATGTGGTCTATCCTGGAGAATGACCCCTGTATGTTGGAAAAGATTGTGTATCCAGGTTTCTGATGATGGCTTGTCCTATATATATTTACTAGGCCTCTTTCTTCCATTTCTCTTTTCAGTTCTAGTATATTTTTGTTGGGTTTCAATTTGGTTGACCTATCAAGTGTTGACAAGCCTGTGTTGAGGTCTCCCACAATTATTGTGTTATTATGATATCCCTTTTCAGATTTGTCAACAATTGTATTAAATACTTTGCTGGTTCCTCATTGGGTGCGTATATGTTTATGAGAGTGATTTCTTCCTGCTGTACATATCCCTTGATTAGTACATAATATCCGTCTTTGTCCCTTACAACTTTTCTGAGTATAAAGTTCATGTCATCTGATATTAGTATGGCCACCCCCGCTTTTTAAGGGTATTGTTTGCTTGAATGATTGTCCTCCAGCCTTTGATTTTGAGTCTGTTTATTCTGACTATTCAGGTGTGTTTCTTGTAGACAGCAGAAGGTTGGCTTCAGTTTTTTGATTCATTTCTCCACTCTGTGCCTCTTAACAGGTGCATTTAATCCATTGACATTGAGAGATATAATTGTCATGGGATTTAATGCCATCTTTGTGTAGAAGTTTGGTGTGTTTTTTGTTCTGTCTTGTCTTTAGAATAGATCTTTCAGTTTTTCTTTTAAGGCTGATTTTCTGTCTGTAAAGTTTTTGAGCTGTTTATTATCTGTGAAGCCATGCATACTTCCTTCAAACCTGAAAGTGAGTTTTTCTGGATGCAGTATTCTTGACGAAGCATTTATTTCATTGAGTTTTGTCACTATATCCCACCACTGCCTTCTGGCCTTGAGTGTTTCTGGTGACAGTTCTGCTGTAAATTTCAAGGATGTTCCCTGGAATGTAATTTCCCTTTTTGATTTTGCTGCTTGCAGTATTCTATCTCTATCTGTGGGATTCATCATTGTGACTAGGATATGTCTTGGGGTTTTTATTCTGGGGTCTTTTTTAGCTGGTACTCTTCGGGTATGCAGGATTTGGTCACATGTTTTCTTTAGCTCTGGTATTTTCTGTGTGATGATGTTCTTATCTGTTGATTCTTCCTGGAGATTTTCTTCTTGGGTCTCTGGGACTCCAATGATTCTAAAGTTGTTTCTGTTGAGCTTATCAAAGACTTTTATTTTCATCTACTCATATTCTTTGAGTAATTTTTCTATTGTCTGATCATTTGATTAAATACTTTATTTTTGATCTCTTCTGCTGTGTAAAGTTGTTATGCATCGCAACTTCCAGCGCACTAATTCTATCCTCAGCTGCTTTTAACCTATTGGAAAGCTCATCCATTATGTTCTTCAATTCGTTTACTGATTTTTTCAGACTTGTTATTTGACCTGATATTTCAGTTTGGAGCTGTCTGATATCTATCTTCATATTCTCTTGATTTTAATTAGTGTTCTGTTCTATAATTTCTTTGAGTTCTGTGAGCATCCTCCATATTTCTTCCCCAAACTCCATTTCTGAAAGACTGCTTAGGTAGTTGGCCATTGTTGGGTCATCAGTTTCCATCTTCATTCTCTATGGCTGATGTTGGTCTGCTTAGTTTCCCCATAGTCACGCTTATGCTATGGGTTTTTCTACGTGTTGTGGTGGTATTCATTGGCTAGGTGGAGTGTGCGGCCACGAAGTGAAGCAGAGTGGCAGCACTCCTCTGCTTGGACCTGTTATAGTTGGGCTTAAGGGGGCCAGCAGAGTCAGCTTTATCCGCAACTCCAGCCCGGAAGGACCCACCCCAGCAGAGGCAAGCTGTCAGGGGATGAATGCCAGAGAAGATCAAATTTCCCAGGTTGAAGCAAGCAGGGGAAGCCCCAAAATGTCTGCTGAGCCCAAGGGGCCCAGCAGTCAGTTATATCTGCAATTCTGGCCCTGAAAAACTCACCACAGATGAGGCAAGCCCTCACGGGATGAATGCCAGAGAAGATCAAAGCCCCAGGTAAAAGCAAGCCGGGGGAAGCCCCAAAATGTCTGCCCGGGGTTGATTTCTTACTTCTTTATTTATATTCTGCTTTATTACTATTGGTGTATAGAAAGGCCATTGATTTTCTTGTGTTAATTTTGTAGCCTGCCACCTTGGTATATGAGTCTATTGTTTCTAGAAGCTTTTTGGTAGAGTCTTTAAGGTTTTTTGTTTTTGTCTCTTTGTTTTTTGGGCCACACCCATTTGATGCTCAGGGGTTACTCCTGGCTAAGCACTCAGAAATCGCCCCTGGCTTGGGGGTACCATATGGGATGCCGGGAGATTGAAATGTGGTCACAATCTTTCCTTGGCTAGTGCTTGCAAGGCAGACACCTTACCTCTAGTGCCACCTTGCCAGCCCCGTCTTTAGGGTTTTTTAAGTAGAGTATCATGTCATCTGCAAACAGAGAGAGCTTGACTTCTTTTCCTATCTGGATTCCCTTGATATCTTTTTCTTGTCGAATCGCTCTAGCAAGTACTTCTAGTGCTATGTTGAATAGGAGTGCAAAGCCTTGTCTTATGCGAGAATTTAGAGGTAAGGCTCTTATTTTTTTCTCCATTGAGGATAATATTTACACTGGCTTGTGGTAGATGCCCTTAACTATATTGAGAAAGGTTCCTTTCATTCCATCTTGCTGAGAGTTTTGATCAAGAATGGGTGTTGGACCTTATCAAATGCTTTCTCTGCATCTATTGATATGATCATGTGATTTTTATTTTTCTTGTTGTTGATGTTGTGTATTATGTTGATAGATTTACGGATGTTAAACTATCCTAGCATTCCTGATCTTAGTGGATTATCTTCTTAATGAGGTATTGAATCCTTTTTGCCATGATTTTGTTTAGGATCTTTGCATCTGCATTCATCAGCCATATTGGTCTCTAATTTTTTTTTTGTAGCATCTCTGTCTGGTTAGGTATGAAGGTGACGTTGGCTTCATAATATCTATTTGGAAGTGTTACCGTTTTTTTGATTTCATGAAAGAGTTTTGCCAGGATTGGTAGTAGTTCCTTTTGGAAGGTTTTAAAGAATTCATTAATGAATCCATCTGGGCCTGGGCTTTTGTTTTTGGGAAGATATTTGATTACCTTTTTAATTTCATCAATAGTGATAGGAGTGTTTAGATATGCTACATCCTCTTCATTCAACTGTGGAAAATTATAAGAATCCAAGAATTTATCCATTTCTTTCAGGTTCTCATTTTTAGTGGTATAGAGTTTCTCAAAGTAGTTTATGATTAGCCTTTGAATCTCTGCCATATCAGTAGTGATCTCTCCTTTTTCATTCTTAATACGAGTTATCAAGTTTCTCTCTCTCTTTCTTTGTTAGTTTTGCCAGTGGTCTATCAATCTTGTTTATTTTTCGAAGAACCAACTTCTGCTTTCGTTGATCTTTTGGATTGATTATTGGGTTTCCATATATGTTTAGAGAGTGATTTTTTCCTGCTCTACATACCCCTTGATTAATATAAAATGTCCATCTTTGTCCCTTTACACATTCCTGAGAATAACGTTTGTATCATCTGATATTAGTATGGCCGCTCCAGCTTTTTTATGGGTGTTATTTGCTTGGATAATTTTCCTCCAGTTTTTTATTTTGAGTCAATGTTTGTTCTGACTATTCAGGTGCATTTCTTGTAGGAAGCAGAAGGTTGGGTTGAGTTTTTTGATCCATTTAGCCACTCTGTGTCTCTTAACTGGTGCATTTAGTCCATTGACATTGAGAGAAAGAATTGTCCTGGGACTTAATGCCATCTTTATATCTAAATTTGGTGTGTCTTTTGGTCAGTCTTGTCTTAAGTTAGGTCTTTCAGTTTTTCTCTTAAGACTGGTTTTGAGTCTGTAAATTTTCTGAGCTATTGTTTTTCTGTGAAACCATTTATTTTTCCTTCACACCTGAAAGTGAGTTTTTCTGGTTACAGTATTCTAGGCAAAGCATTGATTTTATTGAGTTTTGTCACTATGTCCTACCACTGCTTTCTGGCTTTGAGTGTTTCTGATGACAGGTCAGCTGTAAATCTCAAGGATGTTCCCTTGAATGTAATTTCCCTTTTTGATCTTGCTGCTTTCAAAATTCTGTCTCTATTTGTGGAATTCGTCGTTTTGACTAGGATGTGTCTTGGAGTATTTTTTCTGGGCTCTCCTTTGGTTGGTACTCTTCGGGCATGCAGGATTTGATCGCATATATTCTTTAGCTCTGGAACTTTCACTTTCATGATGTTCTTGACAGTTGATTCTTCCTGAAAAATTTCCCCCTGGGTTTCTGGGACTCCAATGATTCTTAAGTTGTTTCTGTTGAGCGTATTATAGACTTCTATTTTCATCTGTTCCCATTCTTTGAGTAATTTTTCCATTGTCTGTTCATTTGCTTTAATTTTTTTTCCAATGTCTCCCACTGTATGTATGGAGTTGTTATTTATCTCATCTTCCACAGTACCAATTCTATTCTCAGCTTCTGTTAGTGTGTTGGTGAGCATATCCATTTTGTCATTCAATTTGTTTACTTAGATGTTCAGGCCTGTTATTTGACCTGTTATTTCAGTTTGGAGTTTTCTCATTTCTGTCTTCATATTTTCTTGGTTCTTATTAGTGTTCTGTTCAACTCGATCCATGGTTTCTTTGAGTTCTTTGAGCATCTTCCAAATTTCTTGCCTAAATTCCTTATCTGAGAGACCTATGGTTGGTTGGCCATTTTCTGGTCATCAGAATTGTCATCTTTATTCACTATCTGATGCTTGCCTGCGTTGTTTCCTCATTGTCACACTTGTATTGTAAGTTTTTCTACTTGTTGTGGTGGTATTCATTGGCTAAATGATGTGTATGGCCATGCTCCTCTGGCTCCGCCTTTTCTGGGTGCATAGACTTGCCTCCAAGGAAGGGGAGACCTCCGTGGATGAAGCCTCATACAGGATCTAATCTTAGGCATGAGCACACAGCAGAGAAGACAGTCTGTGGAGAGATGCTGGGCTTCAGTGATCCAGCTCTGTTCTTAGTGTGGTTTTTTTCTTGTTGTTGCAGTGGCATTCTTTCCTTAGAGTGCAGGGCTGTGTAGCGAAGCAAAGCTTTAGGATACAAAATCTACCTACAGAATGGAAGAAAGTATTCACTCAATGCCCATCAGATAAAGGCCTAGTATCAAAAATATACAAGGTACTGACAGAACTTAAGAAGAAAAATTATCTAACCCCATTAAAAAATGGGGAGAAGAAATGATCAGAAAATTCCTCAAAGAAAAATTACAAATGTCCAAAAGGCACATTTGATAGTGATCCACATAATGAGTCATCAAGGAAATGCAAATCTAAAGAATAATGTGGTACCATCTCAAGCCATAGAGACTGACACTCATCACAAAGAATAAGAACAATCAATGCTGGCAGAGATGTGGGAAGAAAGAAACTCTTATTTATTGTTGGTGGCAATGCTGTCTAGTCCAGTCTTGATGGAAAACAATATGGAGATTCCGCAAAAAATGGAAATGGAGCTCCAATGTGATCAAGCTATTCCATTTCTAGAGATATACTCAAGGAACACAAACACACAATACAAAGATACCTTTTGTACAACTATATTCATTCAGCGCTATTTACAATAGCTAAAATCTTGAAACAACCTAGATGCCATATTACAAATGAGTGGCTAAAGAAAATATATTGCATATACACAATGGAATACTATGCAGCCGTCAGGTAAAATAAAGTCATGTAATTTTCCTATACATGGATTGAAATGGAAACTATTATGCTGAGTGAAATAAGTAAGAGAGAGAAAAAGACACAGAATAGTCTCACTCAGATATGAGATTTAAGAATAACAAAAGACATTATTTTAATAATACCCAGAGAAAATAGAGACAAGGGTTAGAAGGACTGTCTCAGGGTATGCTGCTTACCACAAAGAGTGATGAGTTCAGTTAGAGAACTAACTACACTGACAACCATCATGACAATGGAAGTGAGTGCAAGAAAGTGAATGCCTTTCTAGAATATATGCAGGGTATTGTAGATGGTATATGGGCACTATTGGAGGTGAGAATATTGCACTTGTGGGAGATGTCCTTTTTTATGACTGCAACCTAACTAAAAACCTGTTCGTAATCTTTGTGCTTAAATAAAGATACTAGTAAAAAAGAGATTCATAATCCATTTTCAAAACTCACAAAGGAGACTGAATCTTAAGAAAATATATAAAAGTATAAATGGAGGTATTACTACAGATATTAGATAAATTCAAAGTTATTTTTCTGAATCTCAATGCTACAAAAAAGAGAACCTTAAATAAATAGACAAATACTTGGACAATTATAATCTCCTAAGATTAAAGCAAATGAACTGGTTTATCTTAAAAAAACTATCAATATTGATAAAATTAAAAAGTAATCAAAAGTTTTTCTAAAAATAAAAGCTTAGATTCTTATGGATTTACTAACGTATTCCTTCAAACCTTTCAAAAGAACCTAATGCCAATCTTTCTCATCTTCTTCCAGGAAATTGCAGAAACAGAAAAAATTCTAAATAGCTGTTATGAGGCTAATATCACCATGATACTAAGAGCAGACAGAGAATCCATAAAAAGAAAAAAAAATGACCAATATTTCTGATGAACACATAGGCAAAGTTCCTCAAAAAATCCTAGCAAATAAGATATGATGCCTTATCAAGAAGGTCATACTCCATAACGAAGTAGGATTTATTCCAGAGTACTATGTTGAAGAGGAGTGGTGAGAGGGATAACCTTACATTATAACAGATTTCAGAGAAAAGAATTTTAGTTTAACCCCATTGAGAATAATATTTTCCAGTGGTTTGTAGTAGATGGCCTTGACTATATTGAGAATGGTTCCTTCCATTCCCATCTTGTTGAGAGTTTTTATCATGAATGGGTTTTGGATCTTCTGAATATTTCTCTGCATCTATTGATATGATCATATGGTTTTTATTTTTCTTTTTGTTGATATGGTGTATTATATTCATTGATTTACATATATTAAACTATCATTGCATTCCTGGAATAAATTTGTTTAGTCATGGTATATGATCTTCATCATGAGCCATGGATCCTATTTGTCAGGACTCTGTTGAGAAAATTTGCATCTGCATACATCAGGGAAGTTGGTCTGCAATTTTCTTTTTCTTTCTTTCTTT
The DNA here is from genome assembly GCF_024139225.1 of Suncus etruscus. Classification (NCBI taxonomy): domain Eukaryota; kingdom Metazoa; phylum Chordata; class Mammalia; order Eulipotyphla; family Soricidae; genus Suncus; species Suncus etruscus. Next base: position 119,776,342 of record NC_064851.1, read on the forward strand.
CTTTCTTTCTTTCTTTCTTTCTTTCTTTCTTTCTTTCTTTCTTTCTTTCTTTCTTTCTTTCTTTCTTTCTTTCTTTCTTTCTCTTTCTTTCTTTCTTTCTTTCTTCTTTCTTCTTCTTTCTTTCTTTCTTTCTTCTTTCTTTCTTTCTTTCTTTCTCTCTCTCTCTCTTTCTTTCTTTCTCTCTCTCTCTCTCTTTCTTTCTTTCTTTCTTTCTTTCTTTCTTTCTTTCTTTCTTTCTTTCTTTCTTTCTTTCTCTCTCTCTCTCTCTTTCTTTCTTTCTCTCTTTCTTTCTTTCTTTCTTTCTTTCTTTCTTTCTTTCTTTCTTTCTTTCTTTCTTTCTTTCTTTCTTTCTTTCTTTCTTTCTTTCTTTCTTTCTTTCTTTCTTTCTTTCTTTCTTTCTTTCTTTCTTTTCTTTTTTCTTTTGCAGCATCTCTGTCCAGTTTTGTTATCATGGTGATGTTATCTTCATAAAAACTACTTGGGAGTGTTTCTGTTTCTTTAATTTTCTAAAAGAGCCTGAAAAGAATTATTAGTAATTTTTTTTGAAATGTTTGAAATAATTTGTTAGTGAATCCATCTGGACCTTGGCTTTTGTTTTTGGGAAGACTTTTGATTTCTATTTTAGTTTCCTCAATAGTGATGGATCTTTTTTGATATGATAGATCATCCTAATTCAACTGTGAAGGATTATAAGAGTCCAAGAATTTATCTATTTCTTCTAGGTTCTCATGTTTTGTGACATAGAGATTCGCAAAATAGTCTTTGATTACCATTTGAATCTCTGTAATATCTGTAGTGATCTCCCAGCTTTCATTTCTAATTAGGTTTATTAAGTTTTACTCCCTTTATTTGTGATTTTTGCTAGTAGTATATCAATCTTGTTTATTTTTTAAATAACAAACTTTTAATTTTATTTATCTTTTAGATTGTTTTATTAAATTTCCACTTCATTGATTTCTGCTCTAAGCTTTGTTATGTCCTTCTGCCTATCTATTTTTGGTTCCTTTTTTGACCAATTTTTAATTTTATAAGGTATGTCATTAAGTTATTTATATATTCCATTTCTTCCTTACTGATGTGTACTTGAAAAGCTAAGAAATTTCCTCTTTGTGCTCCTTTGCTGTGTCCCAAATTCTGATAAGTTGTGTTTTAATTTGCATTTTTTCTTGAATCTTTAATTTTCTCTTTGATTTTATCTCTGACCCACCGGTTTTTCAATAGTGAGATGTTAAAGTTTTTCTTCTGTTCTCCTATGTAATTCACTTCTAATTTTATTTCATAGAGATCTGAGAAGATAGTCTGTAAAATTTCTATCCCTTTGATTTTATGGAGGTATGTTTTATGGGCCAGCATGTCATCTGTCCTGGAGAATGACCCATGTGCATTGGGATGGAGTGATATATATATATATATATATATATATATATATATATATATATAGAGAGAGAGAGAGAGAGAGAGAGAGAGAGAGAGAGTTAGTTAGTTAGATAGATAAATAGATAGATAGATAGATAGATAGATAGATAGATAGATAGATAGATAGATAGATAGATAGATAGGTCATCCTGGTTGACCTATCAAGGGGTGACATTTGTGTTGCTATCAATGTCTTCTTTTAGATTTGTCAATAATTTTTCAAAATATTTTGCTGTTCCTCATTGGGTGCACATACATTAAGGGGTGTGATTTCTCCCTGTTGTACATATCCCTTGATTGTTACAAAGTGTCCATCTTTGTTCCTTATATCTTTTCTATGTCTAATGTTTGTGTTGTCTGATATTAATATGACCACTCCAGCTTTTTTAAAGGAGTTCTTTGCTTGGATGTTTGTCCTCCAAACTTTGATTTTGACTCTATATTTGTTCTGACTATTCATATGTGTTACTTTTAGGTAGGAGAATGTTGTATTCAGCGTTTTGATCCACTTTGCCACTCTGTGTATCTTAACTGGTGCATTTAGTTTATTGACTTTGAGAGAGGTATTTTTCATGGAAATTAGTGTCATATTAGTGTAGAAGTGTAGAAGTTTGGTGTGTCTGTTGGTCTATTTTGCTTTAAAATCAACATTTCAGTTTGTCTCTTAAGGTTTGTTTTAAGTCTGTAAATTTTCTGAGCTGTTTTTTATCCATGAAGCTATGCATACTTCCTTTAAACCTAAAGGTTTAGTGAGTTGGTTGGGTGTGGTATTCTAGGCAAAGCATTCATTTTATTGAGTTTTGTCACTATATCCCACCACTGCCTTCTAGCCTTGAGGATTTCTTGTGACAGGTCTACTAGAAATTTTAAGGATGCGCCTTTGAATGTGATTTTTCTTTCTGATCTTGCTGCTTTCTGTATTCTACCCCGATCTGTGAGATTTGTTATTATGTCTAGAATGTGTCTTAGGGGTATTTTGTTTTTAGAATCTTTTTTAGCTGGTACTCTTTGGGCATTAAGAATTTTGTTGCATGCGGTCTTTAACTCTGGGAGTTTCTCTGAAATGATATCCTAGACTATTCTTCCTGGTGAGTTCCTTCATGGGTCTCTGGGACTTCAATAATTTTTATGTTGTTTCTGTTGATTTTATCAAAGATTTCTATTTTTATCTGTTCACATTCTTTGCAGTTTCCATTGTCTGTTCATTTGTTTTACGGCTCTTTTCCATTCTCTTTTGTTGTATGGAATTTTTATGAACTTCACCTTTCAGCTCACTGATTCTGTCCTTGTCTGCTGTTACTCTGGTTCAAGGGAGGTTTTCATTTTACCTGCCACGTTTTTCAGTCCTGTTATTTCAGTTTGGAGTTTTCTGATTTCTATTTTCATATTCTATTGATTCTTATTTGTGTTTCGTTCAGCTTGATCTATGCTTTCTTTGAGTTCTATGAATATCCTCCATATTTCTTCTCTAAACTCCTTATATGAGAGTTTAAATAGTTAGTTGGCACTTTTCATGTCACCAGAGCTGGCATCCTCATTCTCTATCCATGGTATTGGCCTGTGTTATTTTCCCATTGTCACATCTGTAGTGCGATGTTTTCTGTATGTTGTGCTAAGGTTCATTGACGAGGAGATGTTCATGACCGTGCAGCTAAGTGATGTGCCTGGGATCCTCTGGCTCTACCCTCATTGGGAGGTGTCAACTCATGGTCAATCACATAGCTTCTGCTTACACTTTCGGGAAGGTTGGTCTCAAATACCTCCTATGGTCAGGCAGCAGCTGCTTGCAGTGGCATTCAGTGGCAACCTGGTTTATCAATCTTTTTTCAAAAATTTTTCAAAAGAACAACTTTTGCTTTGATTTTTTTCATTGTGTTCTTTTTATTTGTATTTCATTAATTTTTACTGTAAGTTTTATTATTTCCTTCTGTTTGCTATTTTTGGTTCATTTTGTTGATAACTTTCCAATTTTAAAGCTGTCCTATTAAACTTTTATATAGGGTCCTTCTTTCCTTCTGGTGTGCTTGCAAAGCTATAATTTTTTTCTTTTAGTAACTTTTTAGATATGTCTCACAAATTCTGATAATTTGTGTTTTTATTCTCATTTGTGTCCAAGAATATTTTGATTTCCTCTTTGATTTTGTCTTTGACCCATTTGTTGTTAAGTAGTGAGCTGTTTAATTTTTAGGTTTTGACATGTTTTCTCTGTGTCTATTTGTAATTCACTGTTGTTGGGGGGTTATACTTGGTGGCATTTAGGAGTTACTCCTGGTTCTGTGCTCAGAAGTCACTACTGGCAGGCTCAGGAGACCATATGGGATACCAGGATTCGAACCAGGGTCTATCCTGTGTTGGCCATGTGCAAGGCAAACGCCTTACCATGGTGCTATCACTCTGGTCCCTTGTAATTCACTTTTAATTTCAGTGTATTGTAATCTGTGAAGGTAGTTCATACAATTTCTATCTTTATTTTATGGAGTTATATTGTATTACTTAGCAAGTCTTGGAGAATGAACCATGACTGGTAACATATAGATTAAGTAAGTAGTAAAAGATGTTCTTGTATTCATTAGCTGTCTAAAATTGAAAATTTATGTTGCACTATTGCAATTAATGATTAAATACATAAATATAGACATTTAAATGATAAGGCTTTTCATTCCTGCTATACTATCAAGCACCTAGTTATTGTTATATTTTAACATTATTAAAATATTTTTCATTACTGCAGTTATTCTGATAAAATGTGACAATAAAATAGCTTATTACGTTTAGACCAAAATTAGTTTTAATCCCTTGGAGAGATCATTTTTAAAAGAAATATTTTTCTATATTTTGAATAATGATATGTAGAAGTATTAATCTCCCAAGATTGTTACTAACACAGACAAAAATTAGTAGTTAATATATACCTGAATTAATTTCTTTCAATATTCAAAAATACAGAATAAATTTGTTCTTTATGAATATTTCAATTTATGTTGCATTGTAATTGCACTTATACATTGCATAATTATTTTCAAACAAATTAGATTTAAAGTCAATGTAAAAATTCAAAATATTATTTCATATTTCACATGAAAAGTATACAGAATATAATAATAAATGCTAGATTAATTAAAAGGGGAATTAGTGTGCCAATTTTCAGTCTTTATTAGAGAGATAAACATATAATTTTTGTTTTTTGCCTTTCTTCTCACCAAGCTATAATATGTGAAAAGTATGTCGTCAGATATCCAGAAATTTATTCAACTAAAATGGAGAACATTAATTTATTTTATTATTCAGTCTGAAAGGAAGCAGATAAAATATTGAAATTGTTTTTGTATTTATTTTATTGTTCCCAAAATTAATATTTAAGAAGATACTTCTATAAATTATTTCACCTTTACATTTATATTAGTTTGATTTAAGAGAAAACACCAAAATCAATTCAGAATTTAATAATTGATATAAACATAAGAATTTGAAATATAACTTTAGAAGATGGAGATTTAAATATGTATTTATTCAATAAATAAAATTTTACACGGAACCTATACTTAGTTATTTTCCCATTACATATATTGTTAAAGATTCAGTATCTTCCTGAGACTAGTATCTGAATAGATTTTCCTAAAGACCTTTTGTAACTGATTTTTCCCTCCCTCAAAACTTTGTAGCATTTATACAAATATTTAACTTTACATTAATTGATTTCTAGATTGTAAATAAAAACATTCTTCACTGTGCCTTGAAATTATTGAACCCATGTCTTAAAAATATTTTATAACATCTGCTCCAATGTTTCGCCTGATATTTTACTCCATGTAGGCAAACTGAAGACAATCTTAGTTCACTTTCAATATATAAATATCTCATGATTGAATAATATGTTCAGCTTTTTGTACCTCTTTGATCTAACACTACACAAACCAAGTTTATAATAATTTTTACAATTATACTGACATTTATGGGCAGTGATTTTTTTAAAAAAGGATTTTATGTACCAAATAAAAAAAACGGAGCATAAAGTAGATCAAGATGACATAAAGATCATTGCCCCCTCAAAGATCTTCAAGGAGGAGAGCTAGAAAGACTGATACCTGCTGAATTAAGCTAGGTTCCTTTGATGATTGAATGTTATAGAATTTAATTTTTAATAATTCAATGGTACTTTTTACTGGCTTGTATAAATCACTGAATACATAAAAATTTTAGTAGTTCAGCATTGAAGAGCTTAAGAGAAAACTAGTACTTGTATGTGAGTTATTTTTACTAAAGATCAGAGGGGTAATGACATTAATGATAATAAGTATTGCAGCAATGATAACACCAATGATAGCTACTGTATGGCACTATTTTAAATGCTAACTCTTTTAATCAACTCACTAACAATGGGAGGAGGAAGTGCATCTAGAAATAAATTGATAATATTCTCTTACCACTCATGTGCACCTAAAAATCTTAAAGGTGGGAGCTGGTGAGATAGCATGGAGGTAAAGTGTTTGCCTGGCATGCAGAAAAGCAGTGGTTCAAATCCAGACAACCCATATGGTCCCCCAGCCTGCCAGGAGTGATTTTTGAGCGTAGAGTCAGGAGTAACCCCTGAGTACTGCCTGGTGTGACTCCCCAAAAATAAAAATAAAAATCTTAAAGGTAGGGGCTGGAGAGATAGCACAACGGTAAGGCTTGCATGCAAAAGGATGGTGGTTCGAATTCCGACATCCCATAAGGTCCCCTGAGTCTGCTGGGGGCGATTTCTGAGCATAGAGCCAGGAGTAACCCCTGAGCGCTGCCAGATGTAACCCAAAAACAAAACAAAACAAAACAAAATCTTAAAGGTATTTTAGATTAAAAAAAGAAAAAAATTTCAAATTTTAAAATAAAATAAAATTTTAAATTTTAACATATTTAAATAGTAAATTTAAAAATTTACTAAAAATTAGAAACCTGATGTATTTGGCTTTCATTTTATGTTTGCATAAAAGTAAAAATGAAAAGGTTTATTGCTGTATACATACATAGCTTAACTGACCATTCCAGAATAACAGAAGCTTTGTTTTGTCAGTGTAGCCCATAAACAAAATATAATGATAATGTTTTTCTACATATGCTAATAATGCCTTTAAATCAAAGGTATTGCCTTAGAATAAATTTTTAGAATGGAGATAATGCAGTTTATTGCTCTGTTATTAAACTTTGGGGGAGGTTAATTTCTTTTCTTAGACTACACTTGACATTTTTTACATGATTATTAGGCCTGGAGAGATAGTAGAATGATTCAAGTTGCTGTCTTGCTTATGTGTTTTTCTGCATTAATATTTAGCACTACATATGATCCTCTGAGCCCCACCACAAGTGATCACGAAGCACAGAGCCAGGAGCAGTGCTTGTGCACTACCATGTGTGGTCCCAAATAAAACAAAGGAAGAATATTAAATATAATAGTTTGTCCTTCCAAGTGAAGCATCAAAAATATCTCTATATAAATATTTATAATTATTGATATATATCTACATATAGCTATTGATATATACCTATGTAGACATCACTGCAAATTATGATTCTAAACTTTGATTAGAGGAAATAGTTGATGATTGATAGATGTTTAATATAAAAGTTAATATTTTAGAGATTCACTATCGCCAAATGTTTGTCACCTATTTTTTATGATCTAGTTTTAGCAGCCAACAATGATTTCTGTGTGTTGTTATTATGACTATATGGTATATCAAATGGTGACTTTATTTGTTCATTATGTATTGTACCTTTATTAGGATCTTGCAGTAAAATTGATTGGTTTTTGTTTTACTGATTCCACTAATTGTGTGTTTTATAGGTTACATAATTCAATAATGATCTACCATATATACACAAAAGTAATCAAAAGTTTTCCTAGCACAGTCCATTGTGATTCATTCATTGTGGCTGTAGCATTTTCTAATTGTTTTATTTAAGAACTGTGGTTACAAAAATGTACATAGTTGGGTATCAGTCATAGTATGTATACAATCCTTCACCAGTGCATCTTTCCCTCCACCAATTCCCCCATTTTCCTCCCACTCCACCACTACTGCCTGTTTCTAGGACAAGCATTTTGCTTCCTTCTCTCATTCACTCTCTCTCTCTCTTTCTCTTTCCTTTTTGTCACTGTGATTTGACTTAGTGTTGATGAACAGGTGCCCTTCATATCACTTTATCTCCTTTCAGCACCCAATCTTATCCAGAGTGATCAGTTCCAACTATTATTGTCACAGAAGTCCCTTCTCTACTCTAACTTCACCCACTTCTTTGTAACAAGCTTCCTATCATGAATTGGTCTCCCTACTGTCTATTGTCTCTGGATATTATTACCATACTGTCTCTTATTTTTCTTATATGCAAAAGTGAGTGATATTATTTTATGTCTATCCCTTTCCTTCTGACTCATTTCATTCATCATAAAAATCTCCATGTTCATCCACGTGTAATCAAACTTCATGACTTCATTTTTTCCTAATGGCTGCATAGTATTCCATTGTGTAGATGTACCATGATTTCTTTAGTCACTCATCTGTTTTCAGGCATCTAAATTGTTTCCGGATTCTGATTATAGTAAATAATGCTGCAATGAACATAGGAGTAGAGAGGGCATTTTTATTTTGTGTTTTTGTATTCCTAGGGTATAACCCTAGAAGTGGTATTGCTGGATCTTATGGCAGCTCAATTTTCAGGTTTTTTTGAAGAATATATTGTTTTTCACAAAGGCTGGACCAGTATGCATTCCCATCAGCTGGTTTGAGAGTTCCTTTCTCCCTGCATCCATGACACATTCACAATTGTACCATAGAAAATGAAGAACTTGAAGTCAACTTAACTATGTAGTATTTCATTATATATATTCATTATATATATATTCATTATATATATTCATTATATTTATATATTCATTATATATATTCATTATATATATATGCCACATCTTCATGATCCACTTGTCTGTTGTTGGACATCTAGGTTGATGCCAAGTCTTAGCTATTGCACTGAGTGCTGCAATAAAAAAAACTGTGTGCATCCATTCTTTTGGGTGAAAGTTTTTCTGTCCTGGGAATACATACCCAAGAGAGTGATTGCTGGTTCATATGGCAGCTTAATTTTGACTATACTGAGAACCCTCCATCTGTTTTTCATAGTTGTAGGATTTAATTGAGTGTCTTGCTGGGTAGTAGATATTAAGTTGAAATTTTCTTTATGCAGTATTTTGAATATGTCATTCCACTCTTTTCTTTCCTGAATTATTTCTAATGGAAGATCTGGCTTGATTCTTGTTATTTCCTTTATATTTGAGGTTTTCTTCTCTCTTACTGCTTTAAAGTGTCCAACTCCCAACTCTCCTTTGCTTTTTTGCCTTTTGAATTACTCTGTATCTTGGTGTTGTTTTGTTAGAGTCTGTTTTTGTTTTACACTCTTTTTGCCTCTTGGATTTGTACAGCAGCCTCTTTTCAGAGAGTAGAAAAGTTCTCTGCTATTATCTCCCTCACTAATTGTTCTTCCCTTTTTCTTTTATCCTCCCCTTCTGGTATTCCTATATATAGGAGATTTTTTCTGCTTTGTTCATCAAGTACCATACATTTTCTTCCAACGTTTGGTCTCATTTCTTTATTGACTTCTTTAACCTTGCTGGCTTGTAATTTTTCTTCTAGTTTATTTATGTGATTCTCCACATGTGTAATCTACTATATGGTTTGCTAGCATGTATTTTAGTTACCTTACTTTCATTTGTATGGACTCTTTCATCTTCTGATAGTGTTCTTCTTTGTGTTGATATGTTCATCTATAATTTTTTTAAATTTTGCAGGCTATTGGATCCTTGAATTCCATTGCTAAGATGTTAAATGTTGATTTTAAGTCCATATCATAAAACTCATGCCTTTGGTGGAAATTTGCTAGGATTTCTCTTTATAACCCCAGATGCAGATGTCTTTCTTAGTCTTCCCTTTGTTCTTTTTATTTGGAGTGTTGAAATGCTGGAATTTCAGGGTGTTTAAAAAATTTGTCTATTGAACTGCGAGTGGGAAGTTTGTGCTCCAGGAACTGGTGCAAGAACCCGAAAGGAGGTTTGTGGGAGGGGCCTTTTAGGATGAGCTCTGATGTGCTTAACGTGGATCCTGGGGGAGTCCCATTTCCAACCCTGCTGAGCTAGGGTTAGTGTGGTTTGCTCTGACCATTTAGATGTGTTTCTTGCAAGCAGCAAAAAGTTGGATTGAATTTTTAATCTATTTTGCCATTTTGTGTCTCTTAATTAGTGGATTTAGTCCATTGATGTTGAGAGAAATAATTATTACGGAACTTTCATCTATTGTAGGAGTTTGCTGTGTTTGTTCGGTTGGATTTGCCTAAAAGTAGAGCCTTTAGTTCCTCTTTTAAGGTTGGTTTTGAGTCTGTACATATTCTGAGCTGTTGTTTATCCCTGAGCTGTGTGTTTTTCCTTAAAATATGAATTAAAGTATGACTGAAATATTCTTAGCATTGCATTCATTTCATTCTTTTTTTCTAACTCACATCACTGCCTTTGGGCATTGAACGTTGCTTTGATAAATCTGCTGTAAATCTTAAGGATACTTCTTTGTCTGTAATTTTACTTTTTGATCTTGCTGCTTTCAGTACTCTTTCCCTTTCTTCGGTTTTCATCATTGTGACTAGGATGTGTCTAAGGGTGCTTTTTGTTGGATCTCTTTTAGCTGGCACTCTTTGGGCATCTAGAAAGGGTTGCATGCACTCTTAAGCTCTGGGAACTTCTCAGCAAAGATGTCCTGACAGTTGATTCTTCATGGGGTTTTCTTGTTGGGTGTCTGGAATTCCAATGTTTCTTATGTTGTTTCTACTGAGTTTATCCCAGAGTTCTGTTTTCATCGGTTCACTTTCTTTAAGGATTTTTGCCATCTTCTGATTATTTATTTTGAGGCCCATTTCCAGACTCATATGTATACATACATACATACATACATACATACATACATACATACATATATATATATATATATATCAATTTGTATACAGTTCATCTTCTAGCTCACTGATTCTGTCCTCAGCAGCTGTTACTCTGCTGGTGAGGCCTCAGTGAATTTTTCACTTTGTCATGACTAGTTGCTCAGTCCCGTTAAATCAGTTTGAAGTTTTCTAATTTCTATTTACATATCTTTTTGAGTCTTAGTTGTGGTTTGTTCAGTTCATTTCAAAATCCTTTGAACTTCCTCCACATTTCTTTTCTAAAGTCCTAATTAGAGAGGTTTTATAGGCGGCAGGTACTTATCTAATTTTCAGAGCTACCATCTTCATTCTGTAAGCATCTTGGAGTTCTATGTTTTTTCCTTATTGTCACATTTGCATTGTGATGTTTGTTTATATTTGTGCTGACATTTATTGACTAGAAGAAACATGCAGCTGCCAAGCACAGTTCTCATCTCTTTGTTCAGGTCTCTGCCTCATTGTTTCCTATCACTGGTGTGCTAGTCATTGATCTAGTCACTGGTCTAGTCACTGGTCTAGTTCCTAGTCACTAGCGTGACTAGGCTTGTTTTGGGTGGTTTTGGTCTCCAGACACAGCAACAGCAGTTCATGTGACAATGAGAGCTTCTTCGTCTTGTTGTTGAGGTGTGGTCATGCTTGGTTATGTTGACTTCAGGACACAGGTGGATCTTTTAATTTTGGTTTTGGTTCACACCTGGAAGTGCTCATGGGTTACTCCTGGCTCTGCACTCAGAAATTACTCCTGGCAATCTCGGGGGATCATAAGAGGTGCCACGGATCAAACATGGGTCTGCCATATGCAAGGCAAATGTCCTACATGCTATGTATTGCTCCAGTCTCAGTGTTTTTAACAGAAGTGTATTTAAGAATTTTTAAAAATGTAATTAAGGAACTGATTTATAAAGTTATTGGTAATTGAATTTTCGACATAAAATATTCTAGAATTACATTTATAAAAACAGTTAATTTTCAACTACCACGGGATGTTCCAAACTAATCATGCTTTTTATGCTCTAAAAATCAGCCTTTTTTTTAAAGTTTTGTTACCTTGTATTTTATATATTCAGTGCTAAGTATGTTTATATATTCAGTGCATATATTATTGATTTTCTATCTCACAGAGCTAAACAAATATGGACACACATATACAAATAGATTTTATAGGTAAGCACACTGATGTGTATCTCTGCCATATCTCCCTAATGCATGTATATTGAAAACTGTGAGTTTAAAAGAGACCTTAAAATTTATTGCCACATTTTAAATTATAGCTATTTTTTTCCATATTATTTCTTTCTTGAGAAATGTGTATTATTATTTTATCTTTTATTATCATCTACACTACACTAATTCAGGAGTCCCAAGCCATACTTTCATGGAAAATACTTTCCAACTTAGAATACATAATATATTTATGTATGTTTTTCTCTAGTCATGTAGCATAAAATCAAAATGCTATTTATTTAAAAATTTGTAGAATTTTTCTATGACCTTAATTATTTCATTAATAGACTATAGATAATACATTTATCATTTTTAATAAGAACAAATAAATTGTACTGTTCTAATTCTCTAGTTCTTAATTCAGGTTACTTTTGAAAATTTAATTGGGTAACATTTATTTTGGCTTGTAATATTACAGAGAAAAAAATTCTAATCATAGGAATGCTAACACCTACATTCTATTTTACCTAATCACATTTCCCCCATTCGTTCTACCAGCTCACAGCTGCAAGAAATATGTGGGTGATCTAATGAATCTCTTTTACCATTCCTGAACTTCTGCATATAGTAACACTTGCATGTATATTCTATTATATTTTTTTTTACTTCTTTCAGGAATTTAGCATCCTAAATCTAGTCTCTTGTATTTCACCTTTTTAACCTAAAATGTGTTGTAGGATTGATTTCTCTGTACATAGATATACTCCACATTTTTAGAGCAGAAAATAAGTTATATATGGGTGTCTACATTAACCAGTCACTTTATATACAGACATAAATATTGTTTCCAATATTTAAAGTTGAAAATAATGTTGAGTTTAATATCTTTGTTCACCTTATTTAATATTGCTGAAGTTATATGTTAGAGTAAATTACTAGAAATTAGATTACTAGATAAAATAAGTGATCAAATAATCTAATAAGGTATATAATATTTACATAATTTTCACTCTTATCAGCAATATGAAGTTTGTAATCAAACTTGGGTAAGAAAAAAGAAATTACAGCCTTATCAAGAGAATATGTTGTCATATATATGTAAATATAAATATTTGTTTTTTGGATGCCACACAGGGTGACGCTCAAGGTGTATTTCTGGCTATGCACTCAGAAATCGCTCCTGGCTTGGTGACCATATGGGATGCCGGGGAGTGAACCAGTTCGTCCTGTGTCAGCTGCATGCAAAGCAAATGTCCTACCACTAAATAGCCCTCATATTAATATTTTTACAAACTTATAGCTAAAGATTGGTTGATTGATTAAATGTCTATCCTGAGTACTTTTGAATATTTATGTAATTTAAAGAATATAGTGATCACTTTTCCTCAAAATTACGTGAACATAATTGTTTTGGATTTCCTTGTTTCTGGACCATAATCCAGTGGTGTTCAGTAAGAATTTACTCCTAACTCTGTGCTGAGGTAACACTTTTGGTGATATATAGGTGCCTATATAGAGTGGTGGAAGTGAAAATTGGGTTCCCCCCACCATGTAAAGCCAGTGCCTTAGCTCCTGTGCATCTCTCTGGATTCTATGAAAACAATTTTATCCTCATTTTTTCATTTGATATTAGCCTTGCATGGATTATTGTGGTTCATAATATAAATTACTTTATGAAATATAATACAGAAATTTCCCCAATTTTCAATTGTCTTTTAAAGTTTATGCTTTTCTAAACTTATACATATTTGTAATTTTGAAATTTTCCATTTCTGTGTTGCATTTTCTGCTCTTTGAAACTCATTTACTCAAATCAAACATTGATAATAATTATCTTTAACTCACTTATACTTATATTTTAGGTACTTTCTAGGGACTGTTTTACATGTAAATTCACGTAGGATGATTGGCATTTTTATAATTTAAGTACAAGGGATGTCTTAATTTGTCAACGTTCCCTTTGCCATTAGGATTGTTTCATAGTTTTTCATTAAATTTTGGGAAATTCCAGGTATCTAATTTTCATGTTTGTGATTGTAAACAGAATTATCATTATTATTTGTATGTCTGACAACTATTGGTATATGTGTGGATTATCTATCAGGACACCATATGATAACTCTTATTTACCATATTTTAAAGAATTTTATTAAATTTATTAAATTTTATTTTATTAATTAAATTTAATTAAATTAATTAAATTAAAAATTAAATTTTATTAAATTTTATTAAAGAAAACATACACAGGAGAATATGGCTTATCCAAAGAGACAAGGATAAAGTAAATGGAAATAAATATAACCTCTATGTTGGAGTGGAATGTCCTGGCTGAATTATTAAATTGTTGAAATTAATTTTATAATTTCTCTAGTTCTTTTTAGATACAGCATCATATATTCATTAAAATATTTTATATTCATATTTAACCATTCTAATGTTTTTAATCTTTTATCTAACTGTATTTGCAATTACCATTGTTATAATATTGACTATTAATTAAAAAGTTCAATATATTTGACTTATTTTGAGATATGAAACAAATGAAGTCCAATGGTTGCCCAATCTTTTTGTTCTGTTTGGTTCTTGCATGATCGGAGTTTACTCTTGCTTGGTGTTTACTGATCAGTGTTCAGTGGAGGCACTCATGGGACCATATATGGTGCTGGGGATGATCCCAATGTCAAAATTCCAAGGTTTGTATTGGAGAATTAGTGCATAGCTAAGATGCTTGTCTTGCTTACAGTAAATCATTGTTTTGTGCTCAGTATCATATATGGTTCTCAGAACCCCACCAAGAATGATACCTGAGCAGAGCTGATAGGTCCCCAAAACAAAATACAAAGAACAAACACACACAAAATTAAGATAAAGAAAATAACATGCCAGAAATAGAATAGAATTAAAGATATAGGGTAAATAATTTGAGAAAATAAAAGGTGTTTAAATACAATGTGTAATGAAGAACTGTCAATCCATCAAAGTTGTTGTGATTAATTTTATTTGTTAACTTGATATGGTATGTCGTGATAGTTATATTTTATGTATTTTAGGAGCCTTGGGCCACAGCTTGCAGTGTTCAGGCATACATATGACTTTTTGTTCAAAGCTCACTCCTGCTGGTGCCCAAACTTTCCAGATGTAGATTACAACTTTTGGATACTTAGAAATGACCTTACAGGTAAGATAGTTCCTTCTAGTAACTATCTAAATACTTGTAACATCCAATAGATATATATGAATATATATATATACATATATATATAAACATCTGTAGTATCATTGATTCTGTTTCTCCAAAGAATTCTAAAAAAAACAAGATAATTAAATATATAGTATTCATGGAAATGGAAATTTAACAAATACAAATATAACTGACATAAGTTCCATGTGCTTCTACTCAAAAATCATGAAAATGTATACTGGTTACTTTTATCTGTTCAAAATAAAAAGTACATATATAACACCAAAATGACATCAATGTATTATTTCCAAGTAGTTCAGTGTTAGTAATGGTAAGTCAAATAATTAGACAGTCTTTAATGTAAGTTTGCATCTGAAAAGCAAAATTTGATTTTTGGGGGCCAGCCACGTGACCTACTCTCTTAGTCATAAATAAATGGGAGTAAAGGGAAGATACTTTAGCTATGATCATACACTGTCTTAATATAGCATGGAGTTGTGCAGCTGTGTGCCTCATGAATCATAATACTATTTTGGAAATTGATGGTGACCATTTTGTGGGTATTCTACTTCCTCAGTAATGCTCAGGATGTCCTGGGGTTCTCGCTCATGAATATTCTGCCAATTGAATTAAACTCTTCAATGCTAGGACCTGATGATGAGGCAATGCTAAGACCCAGAAGCTATCCAGACCAAGTGGATGAAACCAGTGATTATGGCCAGTCTTTGGTATTAAATTTGAATCTTCCTTTTTTTGGGGGGCACCCCAGCAGTGTTCTGAGGTTATTCCTTGTCTGATTTTAGAAATCACTTCTGGCAAGCTTGGGGACCATATGGGATGCCGGAGATCCCAGGTCAGCCACATGCAAGACAAATGCCCTCCCTGCTGTGCTTTTGCTCTGAGTTCTAGTCTTTACACATCTTGAATATACCTCTGAACTCTGAACTTTTGCCCCAATCCAAAGGTTTTACTGTTTGAGGTTTTACTGGTTTCTTATCCATCTTTAAATAACTCATTATAATTATAATTATGTAAATTTTCAAAATGTATTAAAAGCAAGCGTTGACTTAATATTATGACTTTTAGTCTTTTAATTTTCTTTGTATTAAATCAAGTAATTTGTGGGTATATATATAACTGAGAAGGAAGTACATGACATATAAATAATTTTAGTTGTACCCATGTTAGTTATTAACCTCAAAATGACATTTTTATTTCAAATCAAAGATTGGAATGTAAACAACTCTAATTCTATAAAACAGAATACTTGTTACGTAATACAGTATCTCAGAATATTTAGTAAACTTGAGACTCCTTCCTGAAAGAGTTTTCTAAGATACGTAGTTTTCTGTGGATCACAGAAAATTCTTTGTGATCATTGTTACTCTCAGAAACTGGGAACCCAATGACAATACCTGCTGCATAAAAAGAAGCCCTGAATAGATATTTTAAATTTCAGGAGGGCTCGAGCTTTTGTTTAGGGTTGATATATTGTTTCGTGTTGTCGTTATAGTTCCATATATTATACCATATTGTGGTCTGCAGATTTATTTGCCTATTTCTTAAAATGATGCACAGCAGATGTTTAATTTTAATGTGAGCATAATTTTTAATATGTGAATCATAAAAGAGTGCCATAAAATCAGACTAATGAAGTAAGCATATCTATAGCTAACTGCCTGTCATCAGCATATTGACAAAAGCTTGTGGAGTTCTATAATTGTTTGATTCTATTTTCCAATTAATTTAATATATTATTGATGGAAGACCATTTTAAGTTGATTTGTATTACTACTATGAGACAACATAAATCTCAATTGAACTTTAGAAGCTTTTGTCTTTGATTGATTTATTACTCCCATTATGAAAAAAATAAAAATTACACAGATTGAAATCATTGAACTAGTGTATAATTATCACATCCTTTTCAGATTGTTTTCCTTCTCTGAAATAAGAATAAAATAGAATATTGTTTGCCATAATATCACATATAGGGATGATATAACCTTCCTGCATTACCAGGACATTCAAGAATATAGGTCTTGGAATCTGAATTTAAGATGTTTGCTTCAATTTACTAAGCTATCTGTCATACATTCTTTTTTTATACTTAGGTACTATTTATAATTTTTCTTAATATAAAATTAAAATTGATTTCTAAAAATTATAGGAAGAATCATAGTTTATGGACATTCTTCAGCCTGTTCAATAATTTTACCATCAATATGGTTTAATTTTAAAATCACAATATTAATATAGTTTATTTATATTAGTAACTCATTTAAAGTACCTATTGAGGAAGTAATGTTTACTTATGATTATATTTAAAACTAATATTCTTGGCTTTGACATTATTTAATTTTTATTTCAGTTTTTGGGTCACACCCAGGGGAGCTCAGGAGTAACTATTCTCTCAGAAATCGCCCCTGGCAGGCTCCAAGGACAATATGTTATGCCGGAAATCTAACCACCATATCCTGGGTTGGCCACGTGCAAGGCAAATGCCATACCACTATGCAATCTCTAAGCTCTATATAATTTAAATATTGATTGTTTCATTAGGCAAGTATGAATAATACCAGAAGTCCACACTTTCTGATGTAATCCGAGTTTTGTGTGTATATATATATATATATATATATATATATATATATATATATATATATATACACATATATATATATATATGAATAAGCAAGTTGTTTTTGTCTTTGAACTAAAATAATACCTTGTTAAACTAAGTCTATTATTTTGCAGCATTGACAAATATGTTCTTGTGGTTTAAAAAATTTTGTTAAGAAACCAAGGAATATTATCGATTTCAGTTATAGAGGATGGAGAATATTGATTTTATCTGAAAAATGTTTCTCTAGGCTCTCTATCAGTTATTTTTATAACTTATTTAGTTAGTGATAGTTCTAATATATTTTAAATAGATATTAATAACAACATATATTATTTTATTATAAAATATTATTCTTTTTTGGGGTTGGTTTTTTTTTTGTTTTGTTTTGTTTTGTTTTTTTTTGGTTTTTGGGCCACACCTGTTTGACACTCAGGGTTTACACCTGGCTATACGCTCAGAAATCGTCCCTGGCTTGGCGGGGACCATATGGGATGCCTGGGGAATCTAACCCCGATCCGTCCTATGCTAGCGCTTGCAAGGCAGACACCTTACCTCTAGTGCTACCTCGCCGGCCCCATATTCTTCATAATATATATTTTTTATTTTGGTTCACACCCAGTGATGCTCAGGGGTTACTCCTGGCTATGCACAAGAAATCATTCCTGGCTTGGGGGACCATATGAGATGGTCAGACCTAGGTCAGATGCGTGCAAGACAAATGCTTTATTGCTGCACCACTGATCCGACCCCTTCATAATATGTTTTTAAATCCTCCAAAAAAAGAAAGAAAATCAGTGTTTACTCTCAGTATTAGTTCTATAGATTAGTTTGTAGTATACATTGGTTCAGCTGTTTCAATATCAAAGTTACTTTTTATTTTGTTACTTTTCTTTCCACAACCAGCAGTGCTAAAAGCTTACTCTTTTCTCTGTGCTTAGGGATTATTCCTGATGTTGCTCAGAGGAAAGGAAGCAGAGCAGGGATGGAAACAAGGTTGGCTGAATATAAGGCAAGGAGCCTTTACAAAGTAAAGGTAATATCATAAATCAGAATTAAAGATTTAAGTATAAAGAATAATTGAGCCTAAAAGAGATGACTGTCCATAATAGATGCAAACATAAATGAATCTAGCAAGTATGTGCTATTAAGATAGCAATCTAGGGGCTGGAACCATAATCGAGTATTTGCCCTGCATGCAGCCTACCTGAATTAGGTCGCTGGTATCCCATATGGTACAATAAGTGCCATCAGAAACAATTCCTGAGTACAGAGTCAGGAGTAAACCCTGAGGCACATCAGGTGTGGTCCAAATCATGCCCTCCCTCACAAGAGATATCAGTCTAATTTGTATTGTATTATGAAATATGTAGTTCATAAAAGTGAAATTCATGCTAGAGAGAAGGCATTATATAACAGTAATATTTAAATATATAAATAAAATTACTGTTACTTAACAGTAATATTAAATATATAAATTAAATAATAAATTTTATACATATTTAAGTATAAAATATAACTATTTTTAGAGTGAGTATACAGTATTAGATTGATTTCTCCGGAAATCCAATGTGTAACTAGAAGAGACAGCTAAAAATCTCTAAGTCCTTTTACTTAACTCAGGAAATCTCAATGCTGAATGAACAAGTGAGATTGCCTAAATTAACATGGAACAATGACTTTGCAATGCTATTATTAGTTACTTTCTAAACCTCATTTATTAACTTTGTGAGGGCATTTCATTTTATTTTATTTTGGTTTTGGGGCCACACCCAGCAGCGCTCATGAGTTACTCCTTTCTTTGTGCTCAAAAATTACTCCTGGCAGGCTAGTGATTCATATGGGATGCAGAGGATGGAATCCAGGTCTGCCGCATGCAAGGCAAACTCTCTACCTGCTGTGTTATTGAGCTGGCCCCTGTGTGTACATTTTAATGTTGAGTAATAAAGTGACAAAAATACTTTATGAAAATAATATAAACTACTATAAAATAAATATTAACATAATATAAAAGCCAATTACTTCAAAAATCTACTGGAGTAAATTCTTTCTGAAAGAAAATAAAGAAGAAACTCCTCTCAGAAAGAGTAAGCAGGTTTGGATGGCTAATTTCACATTAGGAAATTTGCCCATAGTGACCAAATTATATAGTGAAATTAAAATTTCAAAGTCAGTGATTTACATGGTTGATCAAATAAAATGAATAAATATATTCATATAATTTGGGGGGGGGTGGTAGTTTAGGATCATCATACACAGTGCTTTGAACTTACTCCTAGTTCTGTCTGTGCTCAGGGATCACTTCTGGCAGGCTTAGAAGTCCAGATGGGTTTCTAGGGATCAAAATCACTTGTAAGGCAAGTCAACCTCACTGACTATTTTTTTCCAAAATGATGGACGTGATCTGAAATAATCACTATGTAAACAGTTATTCTTTATCAACTGTATTTGTAGATAAATCAATTTGCACCAGGCTTTCAATTTCTATACTACACTGAAAATCAGAGGTGATGAGAAAGAAGACCATTATGCCTAATTAAAGGAATATTTTAAAGAGAAATCGTAGAAATTTTGAGATAAAATGAAAAATAAACACAAAGATAAAAAGTTAGGGATATTTTGTATAATAATTTAAAGCGCTATTTATCATTAAGAAAAATGCAAAGTCTGACTTAGCAACAAAAATATGAGCATTTTTTGTTTTGAAAAAGATATATAAAGTGAACAAATAGTTTTAGAAAAATGAGGAATGTGAAACATAATTCCAAGACATTCAGTATTTTAAAAGAAATAATGAGGTGCTTTGTTCAACATGTTTGTTTAAATAGTGTAAAGAATGTTTCAGAATAATGGTAGTTAATCATCAGAATTGTTTATAATAATGTAAAAAACACCTTTCAGAATAAGCTGAAGCTTAGTTTTACTAAATTTCATGACAGTAGTGATGTAGTATTTTCTAACTTGAAGGTATTGACAAAATATACATTAAATATCTTACAAGAAAGCAATCTAGAGGTGCCTGGATGAAAATAGAAGCATAAGAGATAAATAATTTTTTCTCAGCAGTGATTTACTTTATAGCTTACAGAGTCACACAAAGAGTTAGGGAGAGCATCTTATTTTTAAAATATATCCCTCTACCTACCTACCTACCTATGATTAAAATTTAGACACATCATGCTTTATGCTGGAACAGAGTACCCAGCATTCTTATAATTTTTGGTTTAATCATTCATTCACACATTCATTTATTGTGTGAAGGATAAAAATCTAGACCCTCCTTGAGTTAAAGTTTGCACTAAGCAGCATCCTGTGCTTTAATTTTTACTTAAAAATGTTAAACTAATGCCAGTACAATAGCACAGCAGCACATTTGTTTTGCATGTGGTCAACCCAGTTTCAATCCCTAGCATCCCATATAGCCCCATTAGCACTACCAGAAATAACCCTGAATGCAGAATCAGTAGAAACCCTTAAGTACTACTGAGTGTGGTCCAAAACAAAAAAGTTTCAGAAATGTAATAACTTTATTTTAACTAGTAATAACTGAAAAATATCCTTTACTTTTTGTAATGAGATAATGAAAATAATAAAAAATATTATTCTACAGTCTAGTTCTGTGTAATTTTCTAAACTTAAATTTTTTTTGCCTTTAAACATAAAAATGTAATAGTACTGTTTCTTGTATTTATTTTTAATTTTAATAATTTTGGTCCAAGTTTAGAGATACAGTTTTATATCTCTTCTAAATATCTGTTACTGTTCCACTACCAAAGCACCAATATACCTTGATTACTGCCTGTTGAATTTTTTAATCTTGAAAATGAAACACATGAAAATTCAGAAAGTAAAATTCTAATATTCTTAAGATATTCTTATATTATAAACGTATTTTAATATTCTTTTTTTTTTTTTTTTTGGTTTTTGGGCCACACCCGGTAACGCTCAGGGGTTACTCCTGGCTATGTGCTCAGAAGTTGCTCCTGGCTTGGGGGATCATATGGGACACCGGGGGATCGAACCGCGGTCCGTCCAAGGCTAGCGCAGGCAAGGCAGGCACCTTACCTTTAGCGCCACCGCCCGGCCCCATATTTTAATATTCTTAAGATTTAAAAAGGTTAAAATTTTTAGATAAGGCTAACAAATGCCATATTTCTTTTTTTATTGAACACATAACAAAGAGCCTCCACTTGAATTAAATTTTCATTGGAGTAATTTTCAAGTAGGAGATTGACAATTAATTGAATGGTACTATTTGACTAGGTAAAGCTATGCCTGAAAAAGGAAAAAAATGCTCCATCACCTCACCAATATTTATATGTAGGGTCATTTCTTTTGGTAATAGTAAGAATAAATATTCAGCTATAATAAGACCATGTTAGGAGAGAGCATTTAAGGGCATCATTCATACCTTCACTTTAAAGGAATCAGGGCTCCTTAATTTGATTTTAATGGTTGATTCTAGGGGAAAAAATGTACCTTGTTCATTTTAGTGCAAGTAAGATGATTCCCCCCCAAAAGCTAATAATAATAGACAAAAAAATAAATAAAAACAATACTTTGAAAAGGGTGTGTTAAAGGAACACATCATTTAAATTAAAGAGTTCCCAATAGCAGATCTGTAACCAAAATTTGAGTAACAAAATAATGTAGGTCACAGTCAAAAGAAAAAATAAATATTCATGATTATATGCTATGTAAAGGCTTAATTAATAAAACCCTAATGGAACCTGAATATCAAGAAAGGAAATAGCCAGGTATTCACAGTGATAACATGCTAATAACTCTGTACTGTTATTTAATGTGATGAAAATGGCTGGTTTGTTCCATCACTTCCCCAAATATAGAATTCCAATATGCTGTGAGAGAAAATATTAAAAACTCTCAAATGAGGGATACCTGTAAAACAAGTGGCATGAATTCCATATTTAAAATAAAAATTTTTAATAAAAATATTAAAAAAGCATAGTGATCAAAACAGCATGGCATTGGAACAAAGACAGTTTCAGACCAATAGGCCAGAATAGAATATCCAGTTACATATCCCCAAATATATGGTTCACTAATATTTGACAAGTGAGTCAAAAATTTTAAATAGAGCAAAAATAGTCTCTTCAACAAATGGTGTTTGAACTGGATGAAAGAACATGAAAGAAATATTAATCCCTAACTTACACCTTCCTTACACAAAAGTCAATTCAAAAAGGATTAATGACCCTTAGATCAGACTGGAAGCCATAAAGTTCATTGAGGTAAACATAGGCAGAACACTCCAAGACTTACACCTCAAAAATGTCTTTGATGGGGGACAGAACAGTGGCACAAGGGGTAGGGCATTTGCCACGTGCTAGCTTAGGATGGACCACGGTTCTATCTCCTGGCTTCCTATATGGTTCACCAAGCCAGGAGCAATTTCTGAGCACATAGCCAGCAGTAACCAATGAGCGTCACCGGGTGTGGCCAAAAACGAAAACAAACAAACAAACAAAAATATCTTTGATAAAAGGATGCCAATGGCAAGAGCTATAGTTTCAAACTTAAAATAAATGGTACTATATCAAACTAACAAGTTTCTGTATAGCAATAGACATGAGCTAAAATTGGAAGTCACCTAACTGGGAAATAATTTTTTTTTTACTCAACACATCAGATAGAAGTTTTATATGTAGTATATACAAAATACTCACAAAGGTCAGTTCCACAAAACCTAAAAAAAAAATGGGGAGAGGAAATGAACATACAGACACTTCTGTGAGGAAGAGAATAAAATATTTACCATCACTTATCATTGGGAAAATCCAAATCAAAACAACAATGAGATATCATCAGCTTACACCAGTGAGGATGAAACATAAACAAAATAATGGGATGGGGCTGGGCGGTGGCGCTAAAGGTAAGATGCCTGCCTTGCCTGCGCTAGCCTTGGATGGACCACGTTCGATCCCCCCGTGTCCCATATGGTCCCCCAAGCCAGGAGCAACTTCTGAGCACATAGCCAGGAGTAACCTCTGAGCATTACCGGGTGTGGCCCAAAAATCAAAAAAAAAAAAAAAATAATGGGAACAATCTCAATTGACAGGGATGTGGTAAGAAAGAAACACTCATCCACTGCTGTTAGGAATGCTGCATGGTCCAACCCCTATAAAAACCATATGGAGGATTCTCAGTAAATTCAAAATTGAGCTGCCATATGACCTGGAAATCCCTTTCCTGGGTATCTATCCCCACGATAGAAAGACATTCATCCAAAAGTGTGTATGCACACGCTTATTCATTGCAACATTCAGTACAATAGCTAAGACATGGAACCAACCTAGATGTCCAACAACATGTGTGATACGTTTACACAATGGAATACTACATAGCAGTAAGAAAAGATACAATCATGCAATTTACAGTAACATGAATAGAACTAGAAGATATTATGTTAAATAAAATAAGCCAGAAGGATAAATACAAAATGATACCACTTATATGCACTATTTAGAATAACTGTATGAAGAAAAACAATGGTCTAAATGGCACGTATCCTTAACAACCTAGGTACCAGGGTATAGTGAGGAGAAGGAAACATGTGGAAGATGAGAAACACAAAATTCTTTATTTTCTTTTATACTTCAAAGAAAACTGCAGCAATGGAAACAGCTGTTTATATTGAACAGGTCTTCAATCAACTACTTATTATAGCGGTCTATAATAATGTTTTAATTTTTTTTTTTTTTTTTTGGTTTTTGGGCTACACCCGGCGGTGCTCAGGGGTTACTCCTGGCTGTCTGCTCAGAAATAGCTCCTGGCAGGCACGGGGGCCCATATGGGACACCGGGAT
Source organism: Suncus etruscus (assembly GCF_024139225.1). Taxonomy (NCBI): domain Eukaryota; kingdom Metazoa; phylum Chordata; class Mammalia; order Eulipotyphla; family Soricidae; genus Suncus; species Suncus etruscus. The sequence goes on from NC_064851.1 coordinate 119,800,543, forward strand.
TCGAACCAACCATCTTTGGTCCTGGATCGGCTGCTTGCAAGGCAAACGCCGCTGTGCTATCTCCCCAGGCCCTGTTTTAATGTTTTTATTCACAGAAACAGGTGCATAATACAGAGGGAAGGCAGGGACTCCCATTACAGTGCTCACTATTAGAGTGTTTTAGTGCCTTAATTTTATTATTTCTAAAAAATCTTTGACTTCTTTATCCACAATGGTTTTTAAAGATATAGGTTGTTCGTCCTAATTTCTCATTTTAGTGCTCTATCATACTAGTTCAAAACAATGGTCGATATGGCAATATCCTGACAAAATAATCTATCCATAATAGTTTATTCATCTTCCTTTTGATTACATCTGCTATTATGATCTAATGCTATGTCCATAGATACCATTGAAGTAGGCAACTCCACACAATAGGCTTATTTTTTTTACAGGCCCCTTTCATTGAGCATTTTTTTGCAAAGTACTTTTTTTCAATTCAATTTACTTTACTAGTATATCATAAAGCCCACGTTGTCAGTTTACTTTCAGGAAAGGAACCTGGATGCTTGAGACATGGTATACAATACTACATGGGGTTAACTTCTCTTACAGTACTCACTATCATATTGCTCTGTACTTAAGTTCTCTAGTCATGAAAATCATGATTGCTTTAAAATGCTCTATACACAATCTGACCACAAAGATTTTATTAGCAAAGTTTATCCCTACCCTTGATTAAGTGCCTAGAAATTAGAAAACCTTTCCCCTGATGTGCCAGCTCCAAATATTTTAAGCACTCTGACTAATTCCATTAGGGTCAGTCCTTCAAATGCAACCTACCAACAGATGTCCAATGTCTGTCTATATGTGATTGTGTGAATATGTATGTGGTGAGCTCTTCTATGTCTGTATGATCTATATTGTATATAATATCTGCCTATATTGTATATAATCCCTCCTCCCCCCACATCTACCACCTTATAATTTTACTTTTATGCTCTTACCCCCTCAACCATAATTCCTTATCTCTCCCCATTTAACCTTCTTTACCCTTAGTTCTTAACTCTTCAGGAACTAGAATCTTCCCCATACCTCAGCAAGCTCCCAGGAAGCACCCAAAGCGAAAGGACACCCTTCCAGCCTGCCGTGCCTCACCCTGGGAAGAACCTGCAGCCACTACCCCTGCTGACTCATTCTAAGTAGACCTCTTCCTCCCACCTCCCCTCACTGGGAACTCTTTCTTGCTACCAGATTTGGCTCTGGAGAGACCCTCAGCTCGAGGAGGACACTATCTGATCCCGGACTTCTGTGAACCCTTTCTCAGACTCCACAGATCATGGTGCAGGATGAAACTGTGCTCTGAATTTTATCCCCCCACAATTATCTCAAAAGATTTAAAGGGGATATCTATATTTCCTTTTATGTTTCTGTAGATACATTTTCTTAATAGTTACAGTTCTTAGTATGTATCTTTATGTGTAGAGATAGCTTCCCTCATCCCTTTCTTTGGATCTGCTTAGTAGAAAATTCTACTAGAAAAGGTTTGGTTGGGATAAGAGCTCAGGTTAGAACCAGGTTATAGATATTAGTTAGCTTGTTATTTTTACCCCCATATGCACCATTAGTATCATATGGCATTGTTCCTTTTTGCATAGGCACACTAAAATGGGGAAATCTTACATACGGAAAAAAGGTCTTATGTCAGAGAGATAAGAACCCATAACTTTTTTTTTGTTTTGTTTTGTTTTTGGGCCACACCCGGCAGCTCAGGGGTTACTCCTGGCTCTACACTCAGAAATCGCTCCTGGCAGGATCGGGGGACCATATGGGATTCTGGGACTCGAACCACCATCCTTCTGCATGAAAGGCAAACGCCCTACCTCCATGCTATCTCTCTGGCCCCAGAACCCATAAATTCTATAGTGCACGGGTGACTTTCACCTTGAACACTTATCATGAGGACTTGACTTGGGCCTCAATTGATCAGACATCATCTTCCCAACCCCGAACCTCGGATCTCATCCTTGGAACTGACGTGGTTTACTGAATCAGCACCAGGAATTAAACTCCCCCCAACAGAGGCCCTAATTCTGCCTGGCACCAACTTGCCACAGGGTAGGTTCACATGACACCTTGAGGAAGAGGAAACAGCAAAAACTTGCTCTAAGGGTAAGTTCCCTGCCTCTCTACCTAATTTCTGAAATAAAATCAGAAGACACTGAGTGACAACTTGCTTTGACTTCGACTTAGAATCTGTACCAAAACAAAAAACAAAACAAAACAAACAAAACAAAAATAAAACAAGATCTTTGCAGAAGATTGTCTACTACGACAACTGCGACTGAATAGAACTTCTCCTGGGACAATAAAGAAAGACCTTGGGGTTAGACAATTAGGGTGCTCAGAGCCTGGACTGTCTTAGGATTATATGCTTCATGGGTAGAAACACCCTGTTTTCTTTTTTAGGCCAAGGATATTTCCTTTCTAATTTCCCCAACATTTACTGTGCCTATTCAAAAAGAAAAAAAGAAAAAAAAATTCTCACAACTTCCCCTCATTTAAAAAATTTTATTTATATCTTCCAGATAGGGATTCCTGACTTTTCCACAGAACCTTAGAACATGAATCAGTTTTACGTTATATTTTACCTCATATTTCTACATCTTTCTACAAACTGAGAAAAGAAAAAAAAAAGTAGATGGGCCCAGGGGTCAAGTTTTCTCAGGTTTATTGGGAGAAAAAACATAGTCAGAACTAAATACCCAAGCCAAAGTCAATGACAATAGAATCAAGAGACCCAAACTACAACAAGCTAAACACAAAACAGACCTGTTGCACTGATAAAGACCAGGGGCTAAAAGTGTGTGTGTAGGATGCATGCTGGGAACTCTGGTGAAGAAAGGTCAACACTGGTGGTGGGAATGGCCTTAATTCACCATCACTACATGCCTAAAATACAAATAGGAAGGGCTTGTAAATCACAATGGTTTCAATAAAAAAAATAAGTGGCATGGAAGCAGGTAAAGATGCAGCTTTCCTTGCACACAACCCAGCCTGACACTGAGCACTTCCAGGTATAGAGAGTCCCTAGCAATGTCCTGAATTCTTGAATTGAACTAGTCCAGGTGACCTTCATCTGCCCTCAACTCCCTACCAAAAACAACAACAACAAAAATGGGTCCAGTAGGAAGGGGATTTGCCTTGCAAGCTAAGGTGAGTTCCATATGGCCTCCTGAGGCTAATTTCTGAGTACAGAACCAGGAGAACCAGTAAACAAAACAAAACAATAACAGCAAAAATAACTGACTGTAATTCTTCAAATGTTGATTGCAAAATCATCAAAGCCTACAATTATCTGGGAGAGTTTTACATTGCTAAGGAAGTCAAGGATAAATTATAACTAAATACAATGTCCTGGATGGGTCCTGTGTGGAAGATAAGGGGTATTAAGCAACAACTATTAAAATCTCAATAAAATATTAACTTTGGTTAATACTTTCAAAAGTGTTCTATTATAAGCTGCGACTGAATTTTACTATTCTCCATGACTTCATTGGAAATAAAAGTCACTATAAGAAATTAAATCTTATCTAATAGTATGAGAACATGTTAGAGAAAAACCAATGGAGGGTGAAAGGTAGAGGCTTAATGAATTAAATGAACAGAATTAAAATTACTACTGAGAATATTCAGTAGAACTTTTTGATCACTCAGTAGTAGGGAAAGTTTAATCATAAAACTCTAAAAGAAGAACTGCATTAAATTAACATCAACTTGGTTAAGTCTTTACATTACAAGAAAATATTTCTTTTAAGCTGGCGATTATTTCTAAAGGATATAAGGGCATATTTGATGAGTCCATGGTTAGATTAAGGCTTCCTCTTAGAAGAAGAAAAACAGTTATAAATGCTTTATTTCTGTTTAAACTCATTTGAAAGATTCAGAATCAATCTATTATCCTCCCACACTGTCTGGTTTATTAATATATCAAGGAAGAAACAACATATACTTTTTTAGAAAAAATGTTAGATAAAGACCACTGCTGCTTAAAACATATTATCTTCCTATGGGGAGAAACTCAGCAGCCCTAGTTTATGAGACAGTACAAAAAATATCCAAGAGCATACTGTACTCTTGCTACCACTCTACCTTTCTCTGTGTTTCTTTCTCCTCTTCCTTCCATTACTCCCTCACTGCTTACTAAGAGCATGAACTGTAGCAGAAAACCATTTTTATACACAGAACAGAATGAAAGTATTCATTATATACCACGTATAACTATTGTATTATACAGCATATTTTAACTCAAAATTTTTAACAAGTTTTTACTATATTATTCTACTAAACTTTTTATTTATGAGAATAAAAATATCCAAATTATTATATAACAATCTGGCAAATAGCTGACTGCTTTTTTTCTTTATTACCAGTCTCAGTCAATCAAAATGTGCCAAATTATTGATCAATACAGAGGTTGTTGCAAAACACTAGAACTATGACTTCCAAAACGCTTCTTCAAAATTAAGGAAACATATATCAGTGGATGAGGCAAATACATTTATTGAAAACATTCACTAAACATATTTCCATGATTGAGGCAAATACCTTTATTAAAAACATTCACTCTCAAATTTTCTAAAATGGATAAATTTAGAATTGATGACATTAGAAATTCATCCTGTCTTCATCATTGTCATATTTTCAAATTACCATTTTATAAATAAAATAAGCAAGTGACTAGGTAAAAGATAAAGTATCAGCTGTAAATATAGACTTGCTAAAGGTCTCCAAGTAAAAATTATAATTCCATATAAATATTCTTTATATATGTATAGTTGTGTATATGTAGTAAGAGAAGAAATATCTGTTAAATATGAAATAGTAAGGAACTGCTATTCCCCCAAGTCATCAACATATGTTGATTCTAGATTTAATGTGGCCAATCTGGGTTTGATCTCAGAACCTCATATGTATCCCTTTTACATTTCCAGGAGTAAATCCTGAGCCAGAAGTAAGCCCTTAGCCCTACAAGGGGTAGTCTTCCAAAAGGCAAATATTAAGGTAGAATTTATTGATTTCTAGTAAATTTCCCAATGCTATTATTTAATCATATTTATTAATGTTTCATACTCAACATATACATCACAATCAGTGATAATCATAAACCTAATAATATTATATTCAATAAATATTTGTTGCATATATTTGTGTAGTGTTCTTATTTTATTGAACATTTGCAAGCTCTCCCTATTGTGATCTATCTTGAAATCAATGTTGCATAGTAAAGAAATACAGGCTTGAATGCTTGAATTCTTACCTTGACTATCATGTCACTTACCAAATATAACCCTGTGAACAGGACATTTATTTACATTCTTTCTGACTGCTCTTTGTTATAATGAAGGTAATGATTGTTTAGGGGTTATCTGTGTGACATTGTTTGATAGAGAACAGTAATCACTGGCAGAGGATCTATGTTCATTTACAGTGATAAATGTAAGAATTGCTTCTTTGCAGATGACTGAATAAAATACAGGGCATGAAAGAGCATGTCCTGTTGAGAAGACAAAATTCTGGGCTCCTATGTTCCTTCATAATAGCAGCTGCCTGTGATAAAGACTTCAGTGATATAGGTCTTATTCAAAAGTTCCAAATGCTGGTCCCCTGCTGCTCCCCAGGACATTTACCTATTTATGGCTTCTTGTAATTGCTTTAGGTACTGAATTTGTGCCTGTCTGCTCACTGCCTTGCAAGTAATTGATGAAAAATAGTACTTTCTTATCTTTCCTTATCTGATTAAATGAAGCTAAATAATTGACTTTGGTACTGTGATCTATACTTGTAACTTGTCTTTGGCCTAAGTAGTTCCTTTCTTGTATTAACAAAGTTACCTCAGGGTAACACGAGTGAGTGTTCAGTTAATTTATGTCAAAGAAATCCTTGACATTAATCTGTGAATTCATTTTAAACACTGATATATGATTCAATAATTATCACCTTTAAAATATAATTTTCTACAATATATATCATTTTTATATATATTATTGGGAAATTTGTTATTTTATTCTAAATCATAGCTAGTTACTTTTACATTATAACTGGTTTCCACCATTGGGAATATTTAAAGAGGAATCAAAGCTATAGTACAGAAGGTAAGGCTTTTGCCATGCATGTGGCTGACCTGGATTTTATCCTTGACATTCTATATGGTCCATTGAGAACTATCCTAAGTGCAAAGCCAGCACTTAGGTTTGAGCATAGCCAGGTATGACCCAAAGGTCAAAAAAAATATTTAAAGAAAATAACAAAACTTCTGTTAGAATTCGATGTCAATATAAAAAAAAAACAGTGTACTTGGCAGTTTATTAAATGCTATCATAAAAGGCATATTTGGAGTTTAGCACTGTATGAGATTTCAAGGATTTCTGTAACTAGCAATATAGGCAGGGTGATTTAAATGACAAAAATGTGTTTTCTGACTACTCTGGAGGTGAGAAGGCCCCGATGAAGTTGTTGGGTGACTTGATTTCTCTGTTAGTCTTTCTCCATGTGTAGACCACCACCTTTATGTCTTCACACAGTCTTCTGCATCTCATTTTTATTGTAAGGGAGTTATATAAAACGTATCTCATTTTACTTGAATGTCTTCCTTGAAACCATAATGGCAAATGTATTTACATAAGAAGGTAGTGGACATTAGGACTTAAACATATGAATTTTGAGAGTATGCAGTCATCGCAGAACAGGTATCATAATTTCCATTTTACAAACAAGGAATTGAGTTACTGAGATATATTTATTTCTTAAAATTACTTAGCAAGTGAAATGAATATCTTGCATTTAAGTATGGGTGTGTTTGATTTTAAATTACAAGTGCTTTTAAAAATTAATTCCTACACTATATTCTATAGAAGATGATTTTTTGATTGAAAGTAATTTAATATAGGGCCTTTGTTGTTGTGATTTTGCATATCATATATACCATAATTTAAACTTCTACCTGTTTATCAACTTGTTTACTTCTACTGAGCAAAGGTTATTATGTATTTTGCTTGTTATAAGCCTGATTGAGTTCTAGCTAAAATAATTGGGGTGAGAGGGATTTTAAGCTTGTTTTCTAAATCTACATATATAGAAACATTATTTTGAGGGAAGGAACTCCCAAACAATGCTCAATAGGCTGAGGGATGATGTCACAGGAATTCTTGGCAAATGGAGCCAGTGGTTTAATGCAAGGGTTCACAGATGTGGTTCTTCAGGACCTGAATGATGGGGATCACGCTATCTACCCTATTAGTGGGTGCTCAAGAATTGTACTTGGGGGACTGGCGAGGTGGCACTAGAGGTAATGTGTCTGCCTTGCAAGCGCTAGCCAAGGAAGGACCATGGTTCGATCCCCGTGGCGTCCTATTTCGTCCCCCCAAGTCAGGGGCAATTTCTGAGAGCTTAGCCAGGAGTAACCCCTGAGCATCAAATGAGTGTGGCCCGAAAAAACAAAAAAAAAAATAAAGAATTGTACTTGGAAATGCTTTAGGAACCATGTAATACCAAGGATTAAATAAATAAGGTCAGTCAAATTCAAGTTAAGGGCTTTAGCTTTGGGGCTATGTCTCTGGCCCTTAAATAAATATCTTATACATAATTATTAATCTTTTACCTTGTCTCGTCTTGAGTGTTTGTGACATGTATTGATACAGACCAACATAGTTTCATTATCATGGATTTCTATTAATGGATTAGACCATCATACTGTTCATGATATAGATTATCATAAATATTATCTTGAGTCTTAATGATATCAATCAAAATCTTTCCTTTGTTAGACATTAAATTTTAGGGATTTGAAAAACAACTATATTATACCACCTTAATGAAATATTTATCTGCTTTGATAACAGACTTAGCTTAACTGAGACAATCAGTGATGAAGGTAACAGATTATCTGATCTCTGTATAGTTTATAGAATATCATCCAATACCAAGGTTGTAGAAGTCTAAAGACTGATTAAAAATTGGGGAATCTATTGTAGTCTACAGAATGTACTTCAGACTTGGGAATTCCTTGAATTTTAATATCACACTTTGTTCTCTAGGTTTGAAAAATAGGAACATAACAGGGACACAAAGGGATTAATAAACCCTTTGTTTCTGCTTGAGTAATTTAATAACAATCTGGCTTAGAATGAGCTAGAACTCTCCAGATACCTTGTTTGGCCATGATGCTTAAAAGCAAAATCTTTTACTGGAATTGGTCACCCAGATTGATAATAATTATTTCCCTGGATTAGTAACCAAAGGCAAAGATCTCAATTTTTCTGAAACTTTCAATTTTATGCAGTTACAATTCTCTATCACTTACCAGGTTTCCATTATCTTATATAAAAGTGACAGAATTTTCTTTTGTTTGTTTGCTCTGGATACATATATATATATATATATATATAAACACTTATAAGATATAATCTACATATTTGAAAAATGGCAGTTGAGAAAATATTTGAACTTTACTTTTACTTTGTGATACAAAAAAAGCATTGACACCAAGGGCAAAAAAATAAATTAGTAGAGAGATGAAACTGAGTTAAAACCTAAATAAAAGTTTCTGCATCTCTCTGTTTTTCCCACGTCAAGAAAGAGTTAGGGAGATTAAACTAAAATTAATGAGAAATATTTCATTGATGATTTTTAGGTATGCTATGATTTTGATCATTTGACCAAACACTTGTATTTTTAGTAATAAGCATGAAGCTTGCATTTTATTTTCTTACACAAGCTTTGTTTTTGTTTTTATTTTTTTGGGGGGTGGGTGAGTGGAAGGGAACTCACCTGGTTGTACTCAGGGCTTATTCCTAACTCTGCACTCAGGAATCACTCTTAACATGGCCAGGGGTCTATTTGGGGTGCTGTTTAAAGAAGCTAGGTCAGCTGTGTGCAAGGCAAGCACAGTACCCACTGTACTATCACTTGAGCCACTTTCACACTAACTTTATATTAAAATTTATATGAGAGGTGTAGGAAATCAACTTAAGTACACCTGCTTTAACGTCCAGAGCTCATGTCTTGATTTCCCTAATCCTCTTACTCTGTCTTCCCTAAACACAGAAGCACATACCCTATTTTAATTCCCTCTGATATCCTCCTGGATTGGCTGACACAAAGTCCACACTTTATTCTCCCTTAATATAAATATCTCTTTCCCACCTAAAATGAACTGAGGTACTCTCCCAAAGTGGCTTCCTTGTGAGTGCCCTACTAGTCTTGGATTCAGCCTCACCAGTGACTCTGATCTCACCAGTGACTTCAACATCTTGGGATCTGACCTCACCAGCATCATTTACAAGATGGAGCCTGAGTGATTGTATACAGTATTCAAGGCATCTGCATTGCTTACATGTGACACTGGTTCAATCCCCAAACTGCCAGATAGCTATCTGATCCCTTGAGGAGTGATCCCTGAGTGCAGAGCAAGGCTCTGTCTACCACCTGGTGTGATCCATAAATCAAAATAAAATAAACCAAAATTTGCAAGAGAAAATTAATAAAAATAAACATTATTAAATCTCTTAAGTGCAATTTATTTATTGGTTTCTGTGGAATTGTTACCCTCTTTTAGTGTTTTTCCAAGTATGAATTAAACGGAAGAAATATTTTCTAATTTGAGTATATTTCTACTACTCAGAAAATTTCAAAAGTCCCTAATAATTTTATGATGTAGATTTTTACAAAAATTTTAATTTTTAAATTAAATGTATTTATTTATTTATTTGGTTTTGGGGCCACACCCGGTGACACTCAGGGGTTACTCCTTGCTTTGCACTCAGAAATCACTCCTTGCAGGCTCAGGGGACCATCTGGGTTGTCAGGGATCGAACCCAGGCCTGTCCTTGGTCAGCTCATGCAAGACAAACGTCCTACCGCTGTGCTACACTCCAACCCCTATAATGTAGATTTTTATCCTACACATTAAATTGTTCATCCTAATCTACAGTATTGGTGAGAGGCATAACTACAAGTGTTCATTATAGGCATAGTAAAATGATATTTTTCTTTGCAAGTAAAATTAAATTTGATTTTCAAAAGATTGATTATATGGTGTCAGGTTACTTATTTATCTCCCAGCTAAGACAAACTAATGGAAATTATATTCACTAGTTTACCTGAAACAATCAATTGAAAAACAGAAAAAGTATAGTAAGAAGAAATAAAAATTTTCTGCACATAAGTAATATACCACAGTTAACCCTAAAAGATAGGAAATAAAAATAGGAAAGTTTTGTAATTGTAACATTTTCCATAGATAAAAGAAATATCCAATGGGGACATAGCAGGCTCCCTGAGAGAGATATTACTGATATTCAAGCAAGACCAAGAGTTATCAAGATAGAGTGTGAGAGGAGAAAGTTGCACAAAATTGACAGTAAAGACCTGAGGAATTTACATATTTATCTTAGTACTTGTTAACATTAGCATAAAAGGAAACTTTGTGAGACCTCACACTAGTAAAACTGACACATAAAAATAACAAACAATAGTATTGACTTGAATGTGAGGAAAATTGAATCCGCATCCAGTGCTGGTAGAAATGTCGACTGGAAAACTGTGGGCCCACCTCACAAAAGAGAAAAATAATATTCCTTATGAACCAGCAACTCCACTTCTTGGGATCTACCTGAAAACAGTATTTTGAAAAACTATTTATGTTCCTGATATATCACTATGCTATTCACGATAGCCTGATCTGTAAACAAGCTGAGTGTACAATAATAGATCACTGGACAAATACAAATACTATTTGACCACAACAGAAATAAAATCATGAATTTTTTCCATTATAAACATCTAGATAAAACTAGATGTTGTCTTGTTGATAAAGGCAGTCAAAGGAGTAGGATAGATACGGAATGATCTCTCTCATATGCGGGATATAAAAAGTAGCATTACATGGGAATAACAAGTGGTTAAAAGAAAAGAAAAAAAACTGTGAGGGACCAGAGCTATAGCACAGAGGTAGGGCGGCTTCCCAGGTAGGACCTGGATTTGATCCCTGGCGTCCCACATGGTCCCTCAAGCCACGAGCGATTTCTGAGCACATAACTAGGAGTAACAACTGAGCATCATCGGGTGTGGCCCCAAAACAAAACAAAAACAAAAGCAAAAGAAACTGAACTGAGCTTACTAAGGCAGTGTAAAGCAGAGGATGCGTGGAGGAGACACTGAGAAAATGGTGGAAGGAAAATGACTCTTTGGTGAGGGCTATAGTTTTAGAACATATGTGCATCAAATCCTATCATAAAAAATAATTATTATAGGGGCCGGAGAGATAGCACAGCGGTAGGGCGTTTGCCTTGCATGCAGAAGGATTGTGGTTTGAATCCCAGCATCCTATATGGTCCCCCAAGCCTGCCTGGGGCAATTTCTGAGCTTAGAGCCAGGAGTAGCCCCTGAGCGCTGCCAGGTGTGACCCAAAAACCAAAATAAAATAAAATAAAATAAAATAAAATAATCATTATATCATATTAATTTTAAGTCATGGTGTTTCAAATAACATTCAGTAAACTGCTGACCCTGTTTTCCAGCAAGACTCAACTTCTATCCTCTCAGTGGAATGGGACCAAGGACACTTTTCCAAGCTGATGACCCAGAAAAGGGGGGTTCTTTATGATGATGATCAGAGATGCTTTATTCCATTCCAACAATGCTTATATGGGACAGGATATGTGAAGGGTGGCCTGACAATAGACATCCAATACAGGGATGCGAGGAGCCAGGGAGAAGTAAGGCATAAACACTGGGGGTTAGGAATATCTAGAGAACATCAGAATGAATGATATTAGTGGTTGATAGGTAATCCCTCTAAACCAGAGCTCTCTGTGAGGGACAAAAGACTTCCCAGGGTCAAACCCAAGTGTGATCAATGACCATAAGGAGATGGTTCCACTCCCTTTGTGTTGCCTTTCCCACTTCTGGAGTGCTGTCTCTGAAGCCTTTGCCTCACAGAGAGTCCCCAGAGCAGTTGCTCTAGGGTCCCTCAGACTGATTGCTCTGTGGGGTTTCAGTTTGCCACGTAGGTCGGGAGCAATGTCATAGAGGAGATCAAACAGAAAACTACACAAAAATGGAGGAGACTGATATTGATTCTGGGTAATGAAGAATGTCTGTTATCCCAGCTGTAGTGGAAACATACCATACTTCATGGAGTACTGAACAAATTATCCACTGTTGATGGCTCAGTGGTAGAAAAAAATTCACGCAAAATTAAATTTGACTTTGCTTTTGTCTAATATGACTTTAAGAAAAAGTAATAAAAGGGTTAATTAGTGTCCAAGTAACTAAATCAGTGTACCCCTAATTAGAAGACTTACAGAATAGTCATATATCACATAAAAACCCAGCAAGATATAAAATACATGACTTAGGGCATAAACTAAATTTTACCTAAATGAAAAAAAATTAAAATAAGATGAAAAAAAGCTGTTGAAACCAACAGTTATATGTTGACTCCTATCTTATAATTGTCAGTGAAATGAAAACTGTGTGACAACTGACTTCTATGTTTAGAAAGCTATAGATTTTAAAATTGAAATAAATAAAAGAATTATAGTATATTTTCCTTTGTTGGAAATAATTGGGTAAAAAGATAGTAAAACAATATTTTCAAAATACTAAAAACAAACAAACAGACTCCAAGTTATACCTAGAACACTGTCTCTCATAAAAATATATATGTATAGATCTAAAATACTTGTAGATGTGGAAAATTGAAATAATTCACCTTGAGCAAACATACAATCTAGAGTAGATTGAGAGGAAAATGATATTAATAGAAATGTGAACTTATAAAAAAATTAACTGTTAATAAATATATCTTCAGGTGTAATAATATAGAAATTTTCCTCATAAAAATTTTAATAAAAATATTTGGTAACAAACTGAATTTATATTATATACCTTTTATTCAGAAAAAATCTGACATTCGCATAAAGCAGATTTTAAAAGATTGAGTACATTATAATGTAGTCACATGCAAAGCTATCATTTTAAGAAAGTCTAATAAGTTAAAAATATGTAAAAAAGCATAAACAATAGTAGAGTATAAGTAAGACACAAAATGCTAGTTAATTGAGTACTAGATATATATGAAACATTAATGTTTTATTTTAAAAAATCATAGAAAATCAACCAAAAGCATAGGGATGAAGGAAAAAGCATGACTTTATAACCCATATTCATCTTATTATTTTATTCACCTCATGGTGAATAAAAAATACTTAAGTTTTAAAGTAACAAGTAAGAGTATGCAATTTTTATGTTAATGTTTAAACATCTAAAATATAAAGAGTGGATCATATCATGTATTATTAATGATGTACTACAACCAAAATAATAAAACAACATATTTGAACAGTGGTGACTCATTTAAATGTTAATTTCAGGATATATCTAAGACTTTTTACTTTTCAACATTTATCCAAGAGAAATGAAAACTTTGTAATATCTGTAATGTCCATAATGTCATAAATTTTTGGTAATAATTATAATCTAGAACAAGTCAAATATACATAAAGAGAAAAGGCTTAAACAGTTATGTTTCCTTCATAAAAAGTATTATTCAATTTAAAACTGCTCTGGACCAGTATTTTGTTGTTTTTTTCTGCATTTAATTAAATATTAATCTAAATTTTGATATTTGTGGAATTAATTTTGTATGGAATGGCAATCCTTGGCTCCAGAGCTGTATGAGGCTCTTTTGAAGCTTTGCCACGACTCCAACAGCAGGGCGGATAGCAGGGGGGCGAGGGGGTGCAGTATCACTTAAATATTTTAATTGGCTATTAATTTGAATAAATATATGTTTTACATTGTTAAGTGAAAAAGTTTTTCTTTTTTTTTTTTCAGATCGACAGCTAACTTGCACAATCCTGTATATAGCATTTAGATAAGAAACAAGGTATGCAGTGCTTTATTTATTTTAAATGTTGAGATGGTTTTGCGGCTCCCAGGATCTTTTTCCTTGAAACGAGTCAAGTGGCTCTTTATGTCTTAAAGGTCGCTGACCCTGCTGAGTGTATCAATTTCCTAAAAGGTTTGGAAACTTTTCCATTTTCTGCTGTATTCTTAAAAAATTTTTTTACTTAAAGTTTTAGTAAAAATCATCAGGGATTTGACATATTTTTTTCTTTATATCTTGCTTCTTTTTTGTTTGAGATTTGGGTTTTTGACCACACCCAATTATGCTCAGGAACTACTCTTAGCTCTGTGCTCAGGAGAACACATTAAGTGCCTGCAATTGAAGCAGAGTTGTTTTTATGCAGTGCAAGCACCTTAACCCCTGCATTGTATTTTCTGTCCTGAACTTTGGCATTTCTTTTACAGAAACTTTTTGTTATTATATTTTCCACTACTGTTGCTATTGTTGCATTGTCTCCAGCATTCAGAAAGGCTGAATGGCAGGTGAGAAATCAAATTCTGCAGTCTTGTTCTCATTGAACGCAGGAGTGATTTCTGAGCATAGAGCCAGGAGTAACCTCTGAGCTCTGCAGGGTGTGACCAAGAAACCAAAAACCAAAAAAAAAAAAAAAAAGATGTATATAAACTCTTAATTTTAATATAAGAATAAAATGTATCATTAGTGATCTGAATGAATGCAAAGTTAAGAGTATGTTGACATAAAAATAGTGGTAGCTGGGGCCGGAGAGATAGCATGGAGGTAAGGCATTTACCTTTCATGCAGAAGGTCATCAGTTCGAATCCCGGCGTCCCATATGGTCCCCCGTGCATGCCAGGAGCAATTTCTGAGCACGGAGCCAGGAAAAAACCCTGAGCACTGCCGGGTGTGACCCAAATACCACAAAAAAAAAAAAATAGTGGTAGCTAAGCCTACTATGACAAAAGTTGGGGAATAAAAATCAACTAAAGAAAATATGAACATATTATGTAAATAAAATTTCTTAATTACATTAGAAGTAAGATAAGGAATGTTAAGAATGTTAGAAATTAAGGAGGTGCCATGTGAATGAAGAAATTGAGGACAAAGAGACAGATTGGATTTAATAGATAGGGTACCAGCTTTCACTAGGAAGTAGGCTGGTTTGTACACATCAGCATGTGCTACCACTTTTGATTCACAGGAAGATGCAAAGTTGCTAATTGAACATAGAGGTATAGACTTGAGAAAATTATTCAAGGAAAAAGCCCTAAGGATTTCAAGATTAATGACTGATTGCCAAGTAATAGGATATGCTAAAGTTTATTAACCATCTCGTTTTGATAAACTTTCAAGTTGTTTGCTGTGTGGGCTATTAAAAACAATGGTACATAAATTAGGTTTTGCATATATTAGTCTGCAGGTGTGCAGATATATCTATTGGCTAGATTCCCAGAAGTGAGATTGCTGAGCAAATACATAAGTGCTTTTGTAACTCTGAGATATTGCAAATTTGCTCTCCATATGGAGTGGTACCATTTTGAACAACCAGTAATGGATAAGAAAGGCTTCTACTGCTGTGATTCGCTATGTACTTTGTCAAATCTTTGGATCTTTATCAGCATCGTAAATGGAACATGGCCTTTTAGTATAGTTTTTTCTAGTTACCTTTTCTATTTACCATATCTTAAGTTAAGATAAGCATGTTATATATGATTAAATGTCATTTATAATAAATCTCTTAGTGTGATATCTTTGTTCACATTTCTGTTGGATTTTTGCCAGATCTAAGTATAACAAATCAGCTTTGGAACTGAGTAATGAGTAGAGTCAGGAAGAGTTTCAAGTTGAAGTTATATGGATGCAGACTTTCAACAATTTTGCTTTTGAAAACTCACTTTTCTTCAATAAATTGCCAATTTAAAACCTTTTTAAAAGTTAAGGGAAATTCTACTGTCAAATATCTCAATTTTTTCTAGTAAAAGTTTTCATATAACATGAAATGGGAGTAAGAAACAATGAATGGGTATTGTCTACAGGGAATCATTGAGAGTTTTCAAATATAAAAATTAAAAGCTTTGGAAATAGGCAGAATTGATTTTATCTTAAGTCTCTAAAGTTTAATAATTACATGACTAGGTTGAGTTTGTTTACCAATCTGTACTACTATTCAAAATTTTATAGATAAAAAGGAGAAATTAATTTAATCAAGATTTATACAAGTAAGGGGCTATATAGATGAGTGCAAGGAAAGGAACAGTGCTTAACATGTGGGTGGTTAGGTTGGATTTGGGGCAATGCATGTTCCTCTAAGCTGCTAGAAGTAA
This sequence comes from Suncus etruscus, assembly GCF_024139225.1. Lineage (NCBI taxonomy): Eukaryota > Metazoa > Chordata > Mammalia > Eulipotyphla > Soricidae > Suncus > Suncus etruscus. Next base: position 119,816,776 of record NC_064851.1, read on the forward strand.
CTCCTAAGCACAGAACTGGGAGTAGCCCCTGAAAAGAGCAGGGTATGGAATAAAAAAAATTAAAAAAAACTAAAACTAAAAAGGATTTTCTAAAAATAAAAAACAAACTTAAAAATAGAAAAGATTTAAAATAACAGAGTAAAATAGAAGCAAATGACCTGAATTGTTCTATAATGAAAAGGGATGCCTTCTGACATAATTTTAAATACATGACATAAATATTACATTTTATTTATTCATATTTTGTGTTACTTTACTAAGAAATAACTTATGAATAAAATTGGACAGTACTAAAATAAAACATAAAAAATAAAAGTAATCTTGAAAAATTAGGTTTCAGGAAATTAAAAATGTCACCAGAACCTGAAAAAAGATCATATGTGTTTGGCAAAAAGTAGCTAAGAACTTGGTGGAATTATATTCTGGTGTCTTTCTGAAGTTTATGACTAGTGAAGATTCCTATTAAAAGGGGTATCCAAGCTGCTTACTGTAATAAGCAAGTGAAGAAAGATCAGTTAAGTAAACTGTTAAGGAAAAACAGAACTTAGACTTAAAGATATTTTAAAAAGCTTTTCTTAGGAGCTAGATAGTAGCTGGCCCAGGTTCAATCCCCAGTACTTGGTTCCCTAAGTACCTCCAGAAGTTATTCCTGAGTGAATAGGTGGGAGTAAACCTTGAGCAGTAGTAGATATAACCCAAAATCCAAAACAAACAATCAAAAAATCCCAAGACAAAAGAAAATCAAAAAACATCAACACTCAAAACTTTGTAGAAATTAAATCAGGAAGTTTACAAGAGAATACAGAACATGTGGAAATTATTTAACAAGAGAATTGTCTGGTGGTGACACTTGGTTGGACCTAATCAGACATCAAAGCAGAAGTCAAATGTAGAACCAGTAGAAAATTTGCAGGTTTGTCTGAAGATAATATTAAAAGGCCTTATGTACTCTAGGATTTAATGTTTGAGATTAGAGGGCTATCCCTATGCAAATCTAAATACAGTAAGTAAACATAAGTACAGCAAACATAAGTACAATAAGTACACTTCTGCATCCTCAACCTCTAACTTAAAACCACCTCCATGGTCTCAGGCTCCATCCAAATTCAGAGGCTTCAACCTAAAATCTACTGTAATTTGCCTTTTGGGTTTGTTAATAATGTCAGAGTCACCATTTTTCAATTCGCCTTATTTTAAAATGGTTTTACATGTATTGAAGTATTGTATTTTGAAATCCCTAGTTTATCTGGTATCACATAATCGTCACTGGAGAGGAATTTTCTTCAATCTGCCCTATATCTCACATTTTAACTGACCTTTAAGTGACATTAACATTGATCATTTCGGAACTGTTACCGGGTCTGATGGTAGAAAAATGAATGTTTCTTGGCCATTTTGCTTGATTGGTTGTGGGACACACGTGGTGATGCTCAGGTCTAACTTCTGGCTCTGCACTCAGAGGTCACCTCTGGAAGAGTTCAGGAAATTATGTGAGGTGCCAGAGACTGAATCTGGGTCAGTCATGTGTAAGGCAGAAGCCTTACCTACTGTACTATCTCTCCAGGCCCATGAATTTGACCTGCATTAAAGAAATTGAATTGAGGGAAGGGAGGAGAGAGCAGGCTAACTTGCATCTCTTTCCAAATTCATGTTTCATTCCTAATCTACCACTAGACTTGAAATATCCTGTATTTAGAGATCTGGCCTTTAAAGAAATTATTAAGGTTCACTGAGATTCATGTGAGTAGGCCCTAATCCTAATGTGATATATGACTGATTCTCTCTATAAAGAATGGGGCCATGTCCCAAGGAAATCATGTTGCAGGGGGAAAGCCAAAGGATGACACAGGGAAAGGGGACCATCTGAAAGACAACAGGGAGAGTGCTTAGGAGAAATTTTTCTTCCTAGCACTTTGAGCCAAACTTCTTGGCTATCAAACTGTAAGAAAATTGAATTGTTTCAGTCACCTGATCTGTGAGACGTTGGCAAACTGAAAGCTCCAAGGATTCTCCCTTAACACTATTCAGTAAAGCATGGTGGAAAGGACACATAACATTTGCTCTTTAGGGATTGTGCTGATCTATTTAATGCCAACAAATTACTTCTGTTCAGTACATAAGGTGAACAAAGAAGCAATGACATTTCTGCTTACACAAAAAACAAACACAAAGCAAGCAAGTTTATTAACTAGTCCCAAATAAGTTCAAGATACTTGGAAGTGAACTAAACTGGAAATCTTAAATACTACTTAAATAGCCATGGCTTGGGAACTAACAATGCATTTTTCTCTTGCAATAAAAGGAAAGAACTAATCTGTGATACACTGTCACTGATTACACAAAGAATTAACCTTCTTTGGTCAGGGTGAACCATTTTTCTGGTTTATGGAATTTGCTGACTTTTATAATGCTAATTATTGCTGTTTCAAGCACATTGCACATTAATATTTTTATAGAATAACAATGTATCTGTACCATATAAGGAATACAAGACTGTCACCATATACTGATCCACAAGTAACTTTCTATTAGTGATAGTAAATTAAATTTCACTTCTCCTAATTTTAAGTCTAGAAAATAATAATAAATAACATCAACCACTCTTGCCAGTTTTACAGCAAAGTAAATCAATGAAAATTTTAAAAGAATTAATAACATTATCATGAACATTTTTTAATTTATTTAAAGAAAATATATTACATAGTTGACATAACTTATCATAATACATTAATTTTAGGATGATATAAATCTAAGTTATTAAGCAATAGAAAGAGAATAGAGAATTAAAAAATGGAAAAAGAAGGATAGAGAGTTCATTAGCAGTTATATTTGTGAAAATTATTGTATCAGCAATAAAGTCATTAATACAATAGCCAAAGGTTGTTATTTTTTACTTTAGGGATGAAAGATACACTCAAAAAAAAAAAAAGAAGATGTGTAGGTGGCACTTGTCATTTGCATAGGCACAGCAAAATATGGGGAAATTGGAAAGAAAGATCTTTACCATGAACATTTTTATAAGAATTTTAAATATAGCTTTTAACTGCTATTCTTTTGTTATCTTGCAAGCCATACCATCAAAGATATAGGCAGGGAACTGTTATTTAACATTTTCATAACAATTTTTCAATTAAATTTTATAAATAGTACTATATCTAAGTCTTGAGAATTATACAAAACGTTTTGATTCTGTTTAAGTCTTACGTTTCAATTATATATACAGAAGATTAACAAAAATAACCATTAAGTCTATATGCATAAATGTGTGAATGTTCACCAGAGGGAATGAAAATAATACATTTTTATTTTCTCTCTGCCTAGCTTGTTTCTGTACCTGCTTTAAATGACTATTTTTGAAAGTACCACAAAGTAAAATTAAAAAAGGGATGGAAGTTTTCTCAATACTCATAAAAAATGTGGAAATTTTAATTCATGGGTAAAGAGAAGACTTAAAATATGATGACTTGAGAAGAAAATTTCTTTCTGTCTTGAATTCCTGATGCTTTCTAGTATTTGCTGGTTCATGCTTCTCAACTGGCATTTTGGTGTTGGATTTCCAGAGGTGTTGTGTTTTTCTTTTCCTTCTTCTCTCTATTGTTTAAAATCTCAAAAAGAATTATTTATGCTTTAAAATATGAGAAAAAACTCCAAAAGCCATTTATGTATTCTATATCTATTTTTACATTGTTTCTTTTATACTGAAATCTTTCTATATAGTTGGTATCTTCCCTGGAGTGTTTCCTTGAAAAGCATATTAAATATTATATCATTTTGATTGCTCCCTACTGACTTTTAAAATATTTATATATAGTCCATCTAAGTAAATATTATGACCATTAAATTCATAGTGTTTGATGGTTACAGTAGGATTGCTGTCTCTTTCACATTTCAATCTCAATCTTGCAATCTCAATGAATTCTAATATCTAACTTGATTTCTATAATGATTACTGACCTAATCTTAATTTACATTTTAACTACATATAATCTCCAAATCCCTCCAGGATTGATCCCTGAGTGCAGAATAAGGATCACTGAACATCACTTGGTATGGTCCTAGTGTTACCCACCAAAGGGAAAAAAACCAGAATTTACTATTTTCTTGTCACTAATGATTTAGAAGATGAATAATTAAAAAAATAAACTGACAATTTGCTCAGTAGCAGATACTTTTGTTTTGTTTTGTTTTGGGGTCACATTGGGCTGTGCTCAGGGATTGCTCCTGGCTTTTTCCTTAGAAATTACTCCTGACAGGCTCGGGGGACCATATGGGATGCCGGGATTTGAACCACTGTCCTTCTGCATGCAAGGCAAATGCATTACCTCCATGCTATCTCTCCAGCCCCCAGTAGCAGATACTTTTTTTTATTTAATTAAATAATTTTTATTTTGCCAAAGTGGATTACAAATCTTTCACAGTAATATTTTAAGTACATAGTGACATTGAATCAGGAACATTACCACCACCATTATTGTCCTCCCTCCACCCCTGTTCCCAGCATTCAACCCCCTCCTTTGACCCCTGGGCTGCTAGTATAAGTGGTGTGTCTAGCTTGTTGTAGATTGACTTTGGATTTGGTGTTTACGTATGATCATTTTTTTATCTCTACTCAATGTCCATACAACTGTTTGATATTGGTACCCTCCATTATTTTCCCCTGAATTTGTGAGGCAGAACAAGATGGTTCAAGCAGATACTACTTATAAATCTGTGAGGCCCTGGGTTTAACCCCTGTTCCACAGGTCCCCAAGCAACTTTGGGGACCCCTGAAAACAGATCTGGAAAGAATCACTAAGCATCACTAAGTATGTACCCCAAAATATGAAAAAAATAATAGAAAATATTTTCTAAAAAGAGTACACAGCCATTCCATTGTAAATCAGGGGCTATTTATTGCTCTTCCTCTTCTTTAACATGAGTCATCTTCAAAGAACAACCCTTAGATCTTTGGAAATAAATTATGTTTCACAAACTCTACAGTACTCTCATCAACTTTATAACTGTTTAAATTATTTAACTCATTCATTCTAATATTTATATCTATTTTATGAGAACCCTTAGCACAGAGGTGGTGAAAAAGTTCGACACAAAGAGCCAAAATTTTAAAATGTGAGAGTCAGAGAGCCACACCACTCAGTGACCTGCCAAAACAGACAAACACTCACACAAAAGCATCTAATTTTTTTATTGTAAGAGTTTATTCAAGAGACAAAATTTATTAACATGATGAGGTAAACTAACATAACATAATATAGTAACATAACATATAATATAATTAATATAATATAATAATACATGTAATTCAAAGAAAGTTTCTGATTAAAACACAAATATTTTTCTCATAATGACTTACATATCTTTCACAGTAGTATTTTAGGTACATATTTACATTGAATGAATCAGGGGAATACCCATTACCAAATATGTCTTCCCTCCATCCCAGTTCCCTTTCTACAACCCATATACCCCACCGTCACCCCTCAGGCAGCTAGAGTAGTTGGACCCCTCTTTGTCTGGCTTACTATTAGTGATCATATATCTGTTTGGTCCTGGAAACCTCCCTTGTTTCCCCCTCTATTTAAGAGGCAGAGCTAGATAAATCGAGGTATGTGGTTTTGTTTGAAGGAAAGAACAGCAATAGATTGGGGTACAAAATAAGAGGAAAAAAAAAGAAGTCAAATACTCTGAAAATCGGTGGAGTCCCTCTAGAAGAGGCTTCCAACCTCAGTTTGAGTGAGGATGTAAAAAAGGTAATTGAAACACCACAACAATACAGAAAGAAATATCAAATTAAATAACCAGTGAGCACTACAGCAATAAAGACAAGCACCACACAATAGTCTCGGTTCTGAAATCAAATCATGCTCGAGTGCAAAAAGAAAGAGAAAGATAAGATAAAATAAAATAAAATAATATTGGAGACATCAACTTCAATCTCTACACCAAAATAAAGACGTCAAAAAAATCGATCAATCGATAAATAAATATGTGGAAAAATGATTGTTTTGTGCTTTTTTTTTCTTTTCTTTTTTCCCCTGCATAGGTACAGTAACTATTGGGGATATTATAGTGGGAATTCCCTTGGCCTCGGAGATATAGGGTTTCTCCACCCCTGAAGTATACTGTCATGGGATTAACTATAGACTCCTTGCATGATCATTTACTCTACCCTTGTTGCTTTTGTGGTGTATGGAAGACTTCTGCTTTGTCTTGGATGGTTAAATCAGACCTCTGTATCTAGAGATCTTGGTGGCTGTGCAGCTCAAGGAATGGAGCTTATGAAGTCTTTCTTTATGGTTCTAGCAGTTATGCTTCTTCAGTGTCGTTTTAATACATTTTCTGTAGTTGGTGGTATTGGTCATTATGTTGCTCCTAGGATGGAGCCTGGGATAAAGTCTTTTGTTATGTTTCTGGAAGACCCGTTCAGTTGCGGTTGTATCAGTCAGACCTCTGGAATTTGAAATCTTGTTTGTTTAACAGATCGTAGACCAAAAGCTAGGCTAGAGCTTTCTGTTGCTGTTGTTGCTGTTGGTCCCTGGATGCGTACTGTGCAGTCTTGGTTGCAACAACTAGTCATCTGTATATAGCGATCTTGGCTTTTGCACAGATCAAAGGGTGACATGTTTTCTGATTTTTGTCTTATCGGTAGCTGATGAGGAAGGGCAACTTGCTCTTAGATCAAGTTGTTCCCATTTCCTCATTGACAGGTTATCAATTTAGAACTGGCACATGTTGGTGTCAGAGCAGCATTGTAAATGCCCTGGTGGGGATTTGGTTCCTGGAGATATTGTGGAGAACTCTGTCGTTTTTATGTCTGAGATCCAGGAGTCAAGGCTGGACTGTCAGTGTCTAGTTCCCTGGAGCCTAAGTTGTTTCCACATGACATACATTCAGGGTGGAAGATGTCCCTGTGTTGTAAACAAGTATGAGTTCTTTACCTTACTAGATAAGAGTTTGTTTTTATACGTACAATTTCCCCTTTGTTTAATATGTCTTTGCAGGTGGAAGTAGTGCTACATTATATTGCTGGTGGATTGGGGGGGGGGGGTGGAGAGAAAAAAAAACAGACTCCCGACAAAAACTAAGAATATATATGCTCACACATATCTAAAGGAAAAAAGTTTCTTTAAGAAAAGAAAGATTAAATAAAAGACGTAATTAAAGGGATAAAGTGGGGCCGGGAGAGATAGCATGGAGACCAGACGTCTGTCCTTCCTGTAGAAGGACGTTGGCTCAGAACCCGGCATCCCATATGGTGCCCCCTGCCCACCAGGACGTTCTCTAAGCATAGAGCCAGGAGCACCCTCCAAGAGCCACCAGGAGTGACCCAAAAGAAGCAAAAACAAATCAAATCAAATAATAAAAACTAAAACAAAACAAAACAAACAAACAAACAAAAGAAACTAACAAGAATAAAAAAGAAAACAAAAAAGAAAAAAAAAACAAAGAAAAACTAAGAAAGTGATACAGGAGATCACTTTACATTTGGGGAGAAACAGGATAAAAGGTAGTGTTATATAGGTCTATACTTATGATGAAGGTAAAGGCTTCCCCATTGTCTTTTGAGATTTCCTTGTGAGGTGTGGGGTCCAGGCAGGGATGTCTTGGGTAAAGTTTTTGCAGTGGGGGTCCTTTGGAGCTAGTTCTGGTATCAAGCCACAGTCCACATTAGGGAGAGGTGATTAGGAGGGCCACACTGCATGAGTCTGTTGGGGTGTTGATTGTATTAAAAGCATCTAATTTTAACAATAATCTATTAAACACATATTGCGTTTTGCCATAGTGAGGGTGTGCTGCATCCTCCACACTAAGAACTAGGCCAGATGTGACCCAACATGTGCCATACTGGTCCCCCACCCGCTGGCCCGTGCAGTTGTTTCCGAGGGATGGGAGACGGGATGACACAGCCTGGGGGCGAGACCACGCGCTTGAAAATCTCTCCTCAGAGGTCCCTCCTCAGTAGCAGCAGAACAAAATCCAAACTTGGCAAAGAGCCACAGTATACAGAATAATGATAAAAGGCAAATGCCACATTCATTTAGGCCAAGAGCCTCATGCGGCTCGAGTGCCGAGTGTCGCACCCCCACCTTAGCATATAAAATATATTTTTATACTTCCTCTATTTTAGTGTACTTAAGATAAATGCAAGTATAGGTATGGTTTTAATGTATTTTAATTATATATTTTAAAAGGTGCAGCACTGAGAGTTCTTTTGGATAAAGCTCATGAATTTTTAAATCACCAAAAATGAGTAAATTAGTATAATTGTTTTGATATCATCTATAGTGGCAAGTAGTTTGGAGCTAATCAGATCTAACTTTAATTGGAGATTTGCTATTCAATCGCTTAAAGCATTTGAAACTTAATGCCTGTCGTTCAGTTAGCACATTTGCTTGTGAAGTAAAGTTTATCCTTAAAATCTGTTGAGGCAATTTTGAAAGTATATACATATATACATGTATATGTATTGTTAGCCCACCCACCATTCTATCTGTGTAACAACCTTACCTGATAGTAAGACCTGCCCATTTCTGGGAGGGGTCTTTGGAAGGTATGAATAGGATTACCTGAGGGGCAGAAGGGGGATTGATTAGGAGATTGGAAGAGATTCAGCAAGGAAGAAGCAAGAGGAGAGGAAATGGCTGAAAGACAAGGTTTAATGCAGGGCTGAATAAGGATCCAGCATAAAAAGTTATGATAGGCCACACATATTGGCCAGAGCTGAATAAAGCTAATGTCTCCTGAAACCTGAGGGATGTGAGTCTTCCTCGTCTCTACCCTGAACCCTCAGACCCACCAGCTGAAGGGGGTTGCAGACTCGTGGCCTGGGCTGGAGGAGAAAGGTCTTTCCATCTATTCATCACCATCCACCACCATCCAGCCCCATCCAGGGCTGTTATTCTACATGTATATTTTTTACATTTTGATAAATACCCAGTGGTACACCCAGAGGTATTCAAGGATCATATGAGGAATATTTTGTTTATATGTATACCTGGTTGAAATACCTACTGGGCCCTCACAGTGATTATGGGCCAGTTGAGCTGGTGACTCAATGGTAGAATTTAGGGGTGTGGTCCTAGAAGGACCCTGTGGAGTCAGAGAATGTTCACATCACCATGGCAATGCTTGAGCTACCTTGTGGTGCTAGAGAAAAAAACCAGAGTTGACCACAAACAAAACATTCACGCTAACCCCTTTACAGTCTCTCTGGCCCTGGGAGAATTTCTTTTATTACATCAGGTGATATATCTGAAACTTTATAAATTCTCTTATTAGTTGTAGTCATTATGTTTTGTTTCTTTTAAATTATTTTCAATATTTTATATCATAAAGTATGTCCTTAAATTTCAGCATGTACCTTAGCTCACGGTTTTAAAAGACTAATAGTTTGAAATAGATGAGCAACTTTTTGTAAAAAATAATCTGTGATTCATTGAAATGGCTAATTTTAGATCAATCTGTGGGAGGTCTCCTTTCAAACACTTGATAATAAGAGAACTACTCAACCTTCAGACTAATCACCATACTGTGTCTTTAGATTGACTTAGAACAATTTAATTTTATGGTCATGGTTTGACTACCTTCCCTAAAAATAGCTCTTTTTGAGTTACTGTCATTGGTATTGTTGGGTAGTATCTTTGAGTATCTTATAATTGTAAAAGTTACTTAAGTAAATGACAGAATTATGTATATGATGACCTCAACCTTATTTTAGTGTAACCCCCTTAATTATTTCCTTATAAGTATGCTGATATGTAGAAAAAGTCACATTATCAAATATTTTAATAGCTATTTTGTTCACAAAATTTAATTTCTGGTAATCAATTTTGAATCTTTGTAAATTGAGGTTTCAGCCCACCCTCTGAGTGAATTGTATTATAAAATCAATGTGAAGACTATGTACATTTTATATTTGTTACAAGATTGTTATGTAAAATACTAACACACAAGAAATAAAAAATAACACATAACCTTGCCACACTAGCCCTTCTTCCTTCCCCCCTTTCTCTTTTTCTTGTCGTTGTATAGTTGTTGTTTATTGCTTGTTTGGGTGTTTCTTTTCTTTTTTCTTTTCCCTTTCTTCTTTTAAATTGATATTGATAGCTCCTAAATGGACTTCTCCCAGCTTTCCTTTCTTTGCTTTTTTTTCCCCCCCAACAGAACCACAAAACTTGAATCATCTTGTTCTGCCTCATTTATTGAGAGGAAAAAAAGTGGCTGGTACCAAGAGCAAACTGTCCCATGAACTTTGAATGGAAATAAAAAATGATCAGACATAAATATCAAACCCAAAGTCAATGACAACAGAATCAAGATACCCAATCTACAACAAGTTATATACAAAGGGGACATGTTACACTAGCAGTCCTGGGGACAAAGCGGGGAGGTATGGGATGCATGCTAAGAACAGGGGCAGAAGGGAAGACAACATTGCTGGTGGGAATGGCTCTAATTCACTGTCACTATGTACCTTAAGTATAACTGTGAAAGACTTGTAATTCACATTGGTCACAATAAAAATTAAAAAAATAAAAGGAAATTAATACACATAAAAATTGTTGAGAAATTACTCTAAAACTCATAGATTCTAAAGGCAATTATTAGTAGCACTGATGCAAGCAAGCAGAATACTGGCTCCATATATTTTAATTAATATATAAATACATTTCCAATTATTTAAAAGATGGCATCTGTGAACTGAGCTCCTAAGAAAACCTTTCATCAGGTGATACATTTTAATGCTTAATTCCAAGTTGAAATATTTGCATCAGCATGCTACTATTATGGGAATTTGAAATTGAATTCATTTAAATGATAATTTGTATTTTTAAAGCTTTCCACAAATCTGAAGATCATCCCAGCAAACACAATTCTATTAAAGTGAAATACCAAACAGCATACGGATATCTAATTCAACAACAGATGTTGACATTTAAACAATGTAACATTTTCATCAATTTGGCATTTAATTTATTCATTTATCATGGAAAGTCCCCTTCAATTCTTTTCATCAGTTCTAACAAATTAGCATGTAAATCCATTGAAAAAAAGAAATCTCAGAGTGCTGCATCAGCACTTACCATTTTAAAATTGTACTGGTTCATCACATCATCTTTTCTATGACGAGGTTATTGCACGCATAAACTTCATAACAAAATACTCAGTCTAATGTTTACATTTGAAGTACTTCAAAGTTAAAAGTTGCTGTCTTCTATTTTTAAGCTGTTAGCTACTTTTTATTTCCCCCCAAAAGGGGGCTGCAATGATTCCTGACCAGAACTACAAACTAAATTGTATTATAATCATGCTAACATTATTTCTACTAAGTTCCTGTTATGTTATCACGGATATTTTGTTTTGTTCTGTTTTGTTTTGTTCCCGTTGGTTTGGCTTGGTTTAGTCTTGGAACACACCTCTCTGCACTTAAGGTGAACTCTTAGCTGTAAACTCAGGGGTCATTTCTATTGGAGATTAAGGGGATTATATGGGGAACAGTGGATGGAACCAGAGTTAGACTCAGGAAAGGCAAACACCCTACTCGCTATAATAAAAGAAATCTTAAAAGTCTTAAAAGAAATCTTTTAAGATATAATGGTCCCATTATCACTGATATGAATTGCGGTAAACATTGCCTTTTGTAAAAAACAACTATGCAGATATTTTTGTAAGGAGGAATTAAGCTCCAAATTAAATAAAGTATTATTTTTTAATAATAAGGAAAACATATATAGGAACAAGTAGCTATTTGAAGTAAAATATAAGTGAGACCTTTGGTTTGTTTGTAGCAAAGCTGTGCAGATCAGAGTAGCCTAGTTATTATAAAAACATTGAAAAGAAATCTTTTAAGATATAATTAATGTGGAAACTAAAGACAGTAATTTCAGTGTATAGAGATTCATAGCCTCTTGTGTATTTCCAAGGAAACATAAAATCTCATGTGATTTAGTATTCAAATTGTTCCTTTTCCCCCCTCAGCCCTCAAATGGTTTCTTTTAAAACTAAATCTATATTCAGTAACTTTTATATATTATCAAAAAACTTTTTCTTGATAATATGAAATTAAATAAGAAAAAACTTAACATAATGTAAAATTTTATTTTGAAAACTTTGAGTCTACCATGAAAAATCATGGGCACGCTAACCTACAGCTAAAAACATTGGGGCACTCTCAGGAGGAGGGACAGGCCAAAACCCCAACCTGTCACAGCTCCACACTCACAGCCCACAGGTAAACTCATCAATGGATCATTTTCTCTGCTTTACCACTGATCTCTGCAGAGAGCCTAACAAGCCAAAACTCCAGATATGCTGGTGTCGGTTATGACATCATTAGGACTTAGTTGGAATAAGTGTAAGCACCCTCCGACTTGCCTCTTCCCACTTCCAGAGGCCCTGGCAGCAGTAACCATTCAAAAAAACTTTGAATTCCTGGACCATGAAGCTACATATGTGACTGTATGGCATCTCCAAATCTTTCAATAATGTTACCCTAAAAAAGAACACACCAAATTAGATGTCAAAGTAACACAAAAGCCACCCAAGGGTGTCAGAGAGAAAGCACAGCAGTAGGGCGTTTGCCTTCCATGCAGCAGATCCAGGATGGACAGTAGTTTGAATCCTGGCATCCCACATGGTCACCCATGGCAGGAGATATTTTGGAGGGCAGAGCCAAGAGTAACCCTGAGCAACGCCAGATGTGATCCAATAGTACCAAAAAAAAAAAAAAAAAGCCACTCAAGCTTAACAAGAGAATTATCAAATGGGGCCAAAGAGATAGCATGGAAGTAGGGCGTTTGCCTTGCATGCAAAAGGATGGTGGTTCGAATCCTAGCATCCCATATGGTTCCTTGAGTCTGCCAGGAGCGATTTCTGAGTGTAAAGCCAGTAGTAACTCCTGAGCGCTGCAGGGTGTGACCCCCCACCCAAAAAAGAGGAATGATCAACTAATAGCAAATAGCTTAGTAAACCTTCAGAAATAACTTACTGCCCACTGACTACATGCTAGATATAATACTTTTCACAAATTTTCTCTTGCTGTAGTATTTTTAAGTGATTTCATTGCCACTTAGCTGTTACAAGCAATATAAAGTAAATTATTTTGTGCCTGCTAAGGAAGACAGGCTTGAGCATGAATGGGACCCAGGAACTGTGGTAGAGAGAATTTTAGAATGGTGGTGTGATTGGTATTGGAGTATGGAATGGTAGAAACAAATGTATTGTGAGCAACTATGTAAACCAGTGTTCAAATTAAGTAATAAAAAATTTCAAGTGTCTTATTTTACAGAAAAAAAATTATTGTCTAATAAGAGTAGGCTGAATATCTGGACATTAACTCATATAAACCAAATATTTTAGATAATGTTAATGAAATAAAATTTTATTCTACATAAAATATTAATATTTTAAGTTGTATAAGTAATATTGTTTTTTTGTTGTTAGTCTTTATTTTCTCTATGTAAATTAAAGCAATATTTATTTCCTTTAATAAGTAAAAAATAAAACAGAATCTGTTTCTAATATGCATACATATACATTAATATTTAACCCCCTTTCTCTTAAATATGATGTCCATATTTAGATTATTGGCACTTTATTATTAAAATAAAAAATCCTATTCTGCCTCCAGACATGATTGACTGGTTTGTGTAATAGTTTCCTTATTATATGGGACTACTAGGAACTGAATAATATATGCGAAACAACAGTTTAAAGCCTTTTGACAAACATTAGGGATAACAGTGGTCCCTAAAAGAAAGAAGAAAACAAACGAGTTAAGTTCCAAAATAGGCCCCATTTTTGCCAATGGACACATTCTGCTGTACTCCAATGGGAGAGCAAGCCCAAACAGAGCATGAATGTTTTGCTGAAGTGAAATAACAGAAATCAGAGTTTATGGAAGTTGAGAGAATTTAGTTAACCAGAGAGTATCCAGAGAAGAAAGAAGCTATTCAGTAAAAGAGAACAAGAAATCTCCATGGGAAAATAAACTAAGCTTTGCAAATAAAAGCTGAAATTTCATGAAGCTGAATAAAGAACAAATATCAGGGGATTATAAGTTCGATAATTTCTTAAAACTCATTCACTCTGTGGAACTCAATGAGATTCAGCAAATGGGAATGCACTAGACAGAGATTCCATTTGGCTGTACTTTGGCAGAAGAACTATAGTTTTTAATAGTCAACTTGATCCATTCAAATACTTTAAAAAGACTGATCATATTAAAAATATCATTCATGTGGTTTGTCTGAAACAATGCATTTCAACTTTCTTTACAATTGGCAAAATATTGAGTTGTTTAAGATTATAGTCCAGAAATGTTTTGTAAATAATAAAATACTATAGACAATCAAATCAAGAAAATGAAGCTTTAGAAAGAAAAAAACAGTTTAAAATATCACAGAAATTCAATAATATTCAATAATTAAAGTTTTTTTTTAAAGTAAGTAAATCTAATAGATTTAAAAAGAAAGTTGGGGCCGGAAAGGTGATGCTAGAGGTAAGGTGTCTGCTTTGCAAGTGCTAGCGTAGGACGGACCACGGTTTGATCCCCTGGTGTCCCATATGGTCCCCCGAAGCCAGGGGCGATTTCTGAGTGCATAGCCAGGAGTAACCCCTGAGCGTCACCGGGTGTGGCCCAAAAACCAAAAAAAAAAAAAAAGAAAGAAAGAAAGCATGAGCATTATAAGAATAAATAAAAGATGTGTTTAATTGGAATATATAAAGCTGAAAATGTATCTGTCTTAAAATTAATTAAATTGGGTTAATGGTTACTTAGTGATAAAAGAACTTAAATACACAATGATTAAATTTACCCAAACTGAATCACAGATTAATATGGAAATATTTTAATGCTGTACATAAATATATGTGTGCGGGCTAATAAATATAGCTACAGAACATGTGAAAATATCAATCAATTATATATGTACAATTATAGTTTAAAAATAAAGGCTCACCAAAAATATTTGAAGTTGGAATGATCTTTTAAAATATTTGATGAAAACCATAACGCCAAAGCCTAAAGAACCTTTAAAAATTCAAGAAAGAGCAACCGAAGTAAAGTAGGTTTTTCAAGGTACACTAAAATAATATTCATAAAAAGTTTCATAGAAAAAGAAAACCCTTAAGGTTGAATAGAAAATGATACATAAATACAAGATGAAGATAACAACAAAAGGAATAACCAAACATTTCTGAGCAGAAATAAGGAAATCTATAATACAAGGTATATAACAAAATAGCACTGAAACTGAGTATAATAACAAAAATTACACAAAATTACACGTAACTTTTACTTATATAAAAATTATACGAATATATGACAAGATAGTAAAGATGCAAGGTAACACAATTCAAGAAAAAAAAGTGAGAAAAAAGGCTTAATGTTGGCAAAATAAATCCAATAATATATAAAAATAATATATTGGCATATTGGGGCTAGAGAGAGAGTATAGAGGCATTTGCCTTGCACAGAAGGACGGTGGTTGGAATTCCAGCATTTCATATGTCCCCCCCCCCCCCCCCGATCCTGCCAGGAGCGATTTCTGAGCATAAAGCCAGGAGTAACCCATGAGCGCTGCTGGGTGTGACCCCAAAAAACAAGCAAACAAAAAAGATAACATATAAAAAAAAAGTCTTCCAAAATGTCTGGACTTATAGCCTTCAAAATAATCAAAGTACTAAATTCAGCATGCTTAGAAGGGGGAAAAGTATGACTATTTTAATTGCTGTAAAATTACAGTTGATGGAATTAAATACTAATTAATGATAAAGTAATGAAATACCACTTGTGACTGATCAAAAACACAGAAAATAAAAACATTATAGTAACAGACTTATAGGTAATAAGTTAACTAAGAAGTTACAAAATACACATTGAAATGTAGCTAACATTTTAGATTTTATAAAAAAGATTGAAATGTTTATAAATAATGCATTATAATAAAAAGAAAACTTTAAGATTAGAATGCTTAAATAATTGAGTTCAGATAAATTAATTTTTTTTTAAATTTTGGGTCACACCTGGCAGTCAGGGGTTACAGGTTATTCCTGGTTCTGCACTCAGAAATTACTCCTGTGGGATCTGGAGACCACATGGGATGCCTAGGATAAAACCCTGGTCGACATCCTGTGAGGCAGACACCCTATGCACTGTGCTATTGTTCTAGCTCTAATTGTTGTTTTAAAAGAGAAGTGAGAATTCAGGAACCAAAATATAGCTAAAGGTTCACTTGAGAGCTAAAGAGATATTATATGGAAAGGTGTTTCGCTAGCTTGTAAGTACTGTATTTTCCGGCATTTAAGACGACTGGGCATATAAGACGACCCCCTAATTTTGCAGTTAAAATATTGGTTTAGGCCTATATTCGCTGTATCAGACAGAATGTTCCTGTGCTGCAACTGTATGTACCACAGTGAGCCAATCACAACAAGCAAAGGTTCAAAGGTTATACTGTAATAAACTTCCTCTCTGACTCCGGCCAATCTGAGCAGGCTTTTGACAGTGTAGATTCAGTACAGAACATTGTCTAATTTGCATGCATAAAATGCCTGCTTGGATTGACTGAGTTAGAGAGGCAGTCCGAGCAGCCTTGCAGTGATTGGTGCAGGATCGAGTTGGAAAATTCGTTTTGTGGCAATACTCAGACAATTTTCGTTTAGCAGCATATTGAAACATTTTTTCGGGATTTCGGGATATACTCGGCATATAAGACGACCCACAATTTTCCGTTGACTTTTTTTGTTTCAAAAGTCGTATTATATGCCCGAAAATACAGTATTTAGTTTTTCCTCTTTTGTTTATGTTAGGGGCCCAAATCTGTTAGTGTTTGGGGCTGATTTCTGGTTTTGTGCTCAGAGATAACTCTGAGTTCTCAGAGAACTACATGTGGTAACAGGTTTTAGACCCAGGTCAGCCAGTTTATCTTCTTCTTAGAATTGATTGCCAAGGCATTGCTAGGAGTAATTCCCAAACACAGATCCTTGAGAAAATCCTGAGCACAGCCAGATGCAGCACAACCCTTCCCCTGCCAAAATAGAATTTAAAGACTAAACAGAAATTAGTGTGTCCTTTAAAACATGACAATCTGAAAAATTCAGAGTAGAATTTAAAGAGTTTTTTAAAGCTCCTGATTTAAGAAATGTAGAGTCAGCTGAGTTCATGCGATTGGTGAAATACTCATCCCTTTTAATGAGAGGATACAATAATAATAAAAGAAATGCATACAGTGAGGAAGAGAATTTATGGCACGTTATTATATAAAATATGAAATAAAAATTGGAAGACCCATACAATGAAATTGCATATGGCAGTGAAAATTAAATTTTTCATTAAAATTAAAATTGGTGGGAGAGTGGAGGCTCCCAGGCAGTGTTGGGGGACATGAAACCACTCCCCAGGACACTAGACTAGATTGTTTGAGCTTGAAACACAGAAGCTCTGGCTTTAAGGTGCTGCTTGAGCAAGTGGTGCTGAATAGTTGGGGAGCAGGGATGGATTTCTAGCCAAATTAGAACACTTTTTCAAGTATGGGTGAATGAGGACTTTTACAATACATGCTTTTTGATATGTAAAGTGAAGACCAAGGTGTGATAAGCTATTGTGTTATATAAGAAACAATATAGAAAGCAACCTTTGTTTATTTATAGAAGAAGATGAGGGAGTGGTTGCATGGTAAAGGTGCATGCTTTGCTTGCCTTGATGCAAGAAACTTGAGTTATTCTTAGCACCACACTGGGGGAGAAATAAAAGAATCATGTTTATGAAACTATTATTGAAGAATGCATTAAAAACAAAATATGATTGACATTTAAAGAGATTAACTGAATAACTAGGGAAATGTAACAGTTCTGTTTACAAAATAACTGTTGAAGAATGTATAAAAAAGAAAATTGTGATTGACAAGAAATAATCATGATACACACACTCTTCTATAGAGGTTGAATTAACTTGGCATATTTAAAGAAGTAAAGGAGATCAATAGAGAATACTTCAATGGAAAGAACATGGCAATCACAATGTGAACCAGAATATTGAGGCAATAAGTCATGCTTTTGTGTGGGAAAAAAATAATTGTACAGAGAACTGAACATGACAGGAAGTCAAGTTGGAATATGAATATGACCATTTAAAGGAGGCTAAAGGGTTTGAACTTCATTCTCCAAGTAGTAGTAAAACATCAAATGTTTATGCCAGAAAAGTGATGAAAGCAGAACTTCAGAGGTATTACTCTGACAGTTGTGCCCTAGACAGAATGGAAAGACTAGCTTATATGGACTTTGAAGTCTAGTGCAAGACTAGAGGGCATTGTAGTTAGTTTGAGAGAAGAAAATACATTAAAAGCTTGCACCGAATGCTCTAAGTGAATTCAGGTCTCCCAAGATTGGTGAAATGCTTTAAGAAGTAAAGGGGGTCTTACGAATGTGATTACTTCAGTGTTTCAGAATTTGTTTTCTTTTTATTCCCTTATAAAATAATAGTTTGCTTCCAAGTAACAAGTGTGACAATACTATGTGTTGTAGAAATATATGTTCACAAGTTTACAAACTTATACCTTGATACCATCAAAATAGAAATATCCTTTACTATATACTTCACTATACCAGTCCAAAAAGTTTCCTGATTTTGCCTGTTGTTTTGTTTCTATTTTCAAATGCTTTTATTCTTAAACTGAATTTCATACAAATGTGAAGGATGTAAAACAGAATTTAAAGTATTGCTGATAAAATACTAGTGAGAAATGACAAATCATACAGATTTGGGGATGGGAAGCTGAGAGGTCACACCTGGTGGTACTCAGGTCCTGCTCTTTGCTCTGTGCTTATGGATCACTCCTGGTGGTGCTTTGGCAATTGATCTGAGACTAGCTGCATGCAAAGAAGGAACCCAAGCCCCTGTACTATCTCTAAAGTTAAACATTAAAGTTAAGGTCAAAGTTTTTTTGGGGGGAGGGGGAAAGTTGGGAAATGTGGGTATAGTCTACATCAGCAGTTCTTAAGGTTTACTTCTGATTTCATGCTCAGGGATCTCTCTTGGCACTTCTCAGAGATCCATATGTGGAGTTCAACACTGAAATAGAGCTGGTTGCATGCAGAGTTCTCAGAAGAAAACCCCTTGCTGACTCCTAAATTTTGAACTTACAGTCAAAGAACATTAAGAAAAATAAGACAGAACCCATGTACAATTACTTTGTCCACAAGTCCCTAGATTGTAGTACATTATAACTTTTCTTAGCAGCACACAAAGCAATATAAAGCCATTAAATTTATGTGACTCCTTAAAAATTAAAGGCATACTATTTTTTTTTACATTTTCATGCACATGCATATTAGTTTAAGTTAACATCAAACATTTAAGTGTTTTTTTTTTCTGGTTTAGAGTCAAAGGAGCACAGTAAAAATGGTGTTAGAGTGGCAAATATTATTTGCATAGGCCCACCAAAATATGGGGGACATGGAAAGGAAACAGTCTTGGCCTAAATACAAGGAGACCCTACCCCTGAAGTTTCCTGGCATAAGACCAACTCTAGGCTCCAGGCAAACTAGTTTGTTCAATCCAAGTCATTGTCTGTAGTGCCAATACAGTTTTATTTTTTATGCAGTCTCTATTGTTAGCATCAGGTTTCTGTATTAATAATCCTGGAATCTGCATATCCCACATTAAAGTCAAGGGGGTGTGGAGCATCCTCTCGTTTCACCTCACAATTAAAGGGCAATGCAGAAAGCCCTGTCCAGTAAGCAGGTCATTGTTGTTGTTAAGTCTTCTCAGTGTTAAGGGAAGTCTCTTTTGAGTAGGTTGACGTCAGAGCAGCGGTAGGGTCTTCCCTGGTAGAGGATTGCTTCCAGCTGATGTTATAGACAACCTTGGATGTTTCGTAGATGGCTTCCCTAGATCAGGGGTGAATGTAGAATGCCCATTCTTCTGAGGCCTGTGCCAGATCATTATGTCAATGTTCAAGGTGTAAGGTCCCATTGCACTATAAGATTTGTGTTTTCCATCTCTATTAGATAAGAACTTATTTGTATGTATAGTATTTTCCCGTTTTAATGTGCCTATGCAAACAAGAAATAAAGCCACGTGGCGTTATCAGTGTATATGGGGGCATAAGAACATGTCCAAAAATACCCGTGACTTGGTTTAAACATAAGAATTAAACTGAGTGACTCTTTCATCAAATTTCCTATTGAACAGTTCACAAAGAGAAGAAAAGATAAAAAAAATATGGGGAAAATTGTCACTGTATAAGAAAATATTCAGCAAGAGCTATAGCTGTCAAAGAAAACACACATAAAATGTTGAAAAGACATATTGTAAAAATGGATTTTTTTTAAATTAGCAAAATAATTATTACTTCTGGGTAGAGAGAATATGTGTAACTCACTCCCTTTTTCATATTAGGTACTGAAAATCAGAGATTATATATAAGCAAACATATATATATACATATATATTCTAGAAGGCACAGATGACATAAAAGCTAAAATAATGCTAGTAAAATACTAGCGGAAAATAGGTAATATTTTATATAATTTTGTATGATAATATCAGTGTATTATTTATATAAATTAAGTGGTAATACTAAAGTTAAAATAATATCAAAGTAAATTTTCAAGTTAGACTCCAATTGAAGCACAAGTCCGAGAAATATGAGTAAATATATAAGGTCTGTGGAAATAATTAATTATTCTTGCATTAAGCTCACCCAGGTTTGGTTAAGCACTATTTATGATACCCCAAACATTGCCAGATATGGTCACTGAGCATCGAGCCAAGATTACTAAGCCCTGAGCACAGCCAGGTGTGTTCACCAAATAAAACTAAATGTATATATTATATTGTATACATTATATCTTATATTAAAGTTTCTACATTATAAAGAATCACAAAAATAAATTCATATAATTCCACTTATTCTGCTAATTCCCCCAAATTAAAGCCTAGTCATAAATATAATAAATGCAATAAGATGTCAAATGCGATCTGTTTTATAACAAAAACATTACTAAAACACTTATGCAAGACTACTACATCAGATAACATGCAAAAATAATGCAGCAGGTAATATTATAGGAGATAATGTGGTTTATCCAGGTGTAATTCTACCAAGAGTCTCCCCAAATGTGATCACTGAACATAGAGCCATGAGTAAGTCCCAAGCACAGCTAGGTATGGCCCTCAAACAAACAAACAAACAAACAAACAAACAAAAAGTAGAAAAACCCAAACAAGCAAATACTTAAAATTACAAGTACAATTGAACATGAAAGGAGTGTCAGATTATGGTTTTGAGGTCAGCAGTTAAGCATGATGGGTATTGCTGAATAGGTATTCCTCCTACTGTTTTGAAAATGCTGAATTCCCTGCACAATTCTTCAAATCAGAAAATTCAATCAAATAGAGACCTCAGCGACCATTAACTTCTTCCATTTTACAGTAAAAAGCATGCTAACAGATAATGTATACTTTAGGCATGCATATTCGTGAACTTTAGTTCAATCTTTACTCTTCTATTTGTTCTGTATTTGGGGTTCTGAGCACACTGCTGAGCTCAGGCTGACTACTGGCTCTGTGCTCATGGGTCACTCCAGGCAGAGCTTGAGGGAAGAGTGTTGCGGATTGAATCATAGTTAGCTGCGTGCAAGGCAAGTGAGTTGCCCTGTCTTTCTTTCCAGTCTACCATCTTTGTTATTCTATAAGTAAGTAATTTAATTTAGTGGTGAGGAGCTGCCCAAGAGATGTTCAGGGAGTGTATGGTCCCTCCCGGGCATAGTTCATAGTTCAATGTAGATTCTGAGTGATTCTGCTGAAGTCCTGTGGTGCTGGGGATTACCCAGACAATTCTGGATGTGCCTGGAGTCTCCATTTTCACTTATGGTTGTGCTCGGGTCCTCTAGACTCACTCTGTGGTACTTGGTGGACTGTGAACTCTTGGGGAATCAAATTGGGCAGGAGGCTTAACCCCGGGGGATAATTCTCTGACCCCAAATGCAAACAGTTTAGTAAGGTAAACCCATTACGAATGGTCTTAAAACGCTGCATTGTCCTTTTAAAAAGCTACTTAGTACGTAGTTGAAACTTATTAAAAAAATGTTTTAACTACATGAAATTATACTTAATTAAATCATTAGGAAAGTTTTCAGTGCTGATTTGAAAACTAAAGCTTGGGAATAATTAAAAATGCAATTAGAAGGAGATTCATGACTTTTGTAATATGGGTATGTTGATTATGAAGGCACTCTGTAATGAATCAGGCACTTCTAATACACTAATTCAATAGTTGTCAGGATTAATAGCTTATATGCATAGACAATACAGAACTCTGTTTAAATCTAGCAAAATTTCATTATACTTTTCTCTGAAGTATAAGAAAACAGGAACCTTTACTGATCAAAGCTAAATTGATGGTACTATAAAATGACCTCCCAGATCTATTTCTTTCATTAGTTTTCTGAACTATAAAATGATATTTTTGTTTCCTTTTATCAGTTTTTTCTGATGAATAGTGTTTTTTCTTAATACTAGAAATTAACTTACTGTCATATTTTATATCTTAGTAAAATATTTCTCTATAATGCCTACCATTATCTTAAACATTCCCTTTGTGTTTTGCCTTTAGATTTCTTCCTACTAAATTTTCTTACTACTCTTTCTGTGAGTAGATACTTGTCTGGTTAAATTATCCTGTATGAATGAAAGGACACAAGACACAAAATCCTTTACTGTTAACTTGTCATAAAATGTCATGTTTTTAAAAAAAATCACTTCTATCATTTCCAAATGACATAATTAAAATTATTTTCTTATCTTAAACATAACCTACAAATTTAAATAATTTTATAGTTTATCTTTTCTGAGTTCATCTCAATTTAATTATATTTTTCCAATACTTTTTTTCACTGACTTAATGTATTTTTAACTTTCTAATTGGACTGTAGCTTTCCTTTACTATACAATTTAGGTTTAGGTGAAATGAACACTTAAATGGTTTAGACCACTGGCCTTTTTTCTCATGATATAGAGAAATCTTATTTTTATTTGTTTAATTAACTGTAGAATCTTACTTTCTCTTTATTTTCTGATATTTTATTGATACTTTCAAAAATTCAGGGTTTTCTTTGTAATTAATTTTATTTGCATTGCAAAATTCTCACTAGTATATTGAAAGTTGACAGTTGATTTTTATCACTTGGGAAAATAGTAAAGGTTATAGAATGACATCATGATGATGTCTAGATATATATGTAATCATAATATATATATTTATATATACATATATCTTCTTTTTTTTAATTATTTTATTTAATTATTATGAGAACAAGGGTGCAAGAAAGAGGACAAGGTAAAGTTACAGTGGAAGGACAATCACCCATAACATAATTCTCAGAAGTCCCCTTGCTGATATCTTAACTTTGAAATTTCAGCCAAAGAACATTAAGATAAATAAGACAGAATCCATGTACAATTACTTTGTCCCTCAAGTACCCAGATTGTAACACATTATAATATTTCTTAACAGTACACAAGGCAATCTAAAGCCATAAAACTTACATAACTCCTTAAACATTACAGGCATAGTATTTTCTTACATTCCCATATACATGCATATTAGTTTAAGTTAACCTCAAATTTTAAGTGAGTTCTTTTTAAGGATTAGAGTCAAAGGAGCACAGTAAAAGTGGTGTTAGAGTGGCAATTGTTGTTTGCATAGGCCCACCAAAATATGAGGGACATGGAAAGAAATAACTTTGGCCTAAGTACAAAGAGACCAGACCCCTGAAGTTTCCTGGCACAAGACCAAGTCTAGGCTCCAGGCAAGTTAGATCGTCCAATCCAATACATTGTCTGTAGTGCCAACACACTTTTATTTTTCACACAGTCTCTGTTGTTGGTATCATGTTTCTGTATTAAAGATCCTGGAATCTGCATATCTTACATTGAAGTCAGGATATGGAGCATCCTCTCCTTTTACCTCACAATCAAAGGGCAATGCAGGGAGCCCTGTCCTGTAAGCAGGTCGTTGTTGTTGTTAAGTCTTCTCAGTGTTAAGGGAAGTCTCTTTTGAGCAGGTCAAAGTCTGAGCAGTGTAGGTCTTCTGTGGTAGAGGATTGCTTCCAGGTGATGTTATAGACCAGCCTGGATGTTTCGTGGATGGCTTCCCTGGTTCAGGGGAGAATGGATTATGCCCTTTCTTCTGAGGTCTGTGCCAGGTCATTATGTCAATGTTCAGGGTGTAAGGTCCCTTTGCACTACAAGATTTGTGTGTTCCAATCGCTATCAGATAGGATCTTATTTGTATGTATAGTATTTTCCCATTTTAATGTGCCTATGCAAATAAGAAGCAATGCCACGTGGTGTTATTGGTGCATATGGGGGCCATAAGAACAATTCCAATGATTCCCATGACATGGTTCAATCATAAGCATTAAACTGGGGGACTCTTCCACCAAAATTCCTTGTTAAACAGCTCAAAAAGAGAAGATAAAAAGTGGTTAGAAAATGGGGCCGGGTAGGTGGCGCTGGAGGTAAGGTGTCTGCCTTGCAAGCGCTAGCCAAGGAAGGACCGCGGTTCGATCCCCCGGCGTCCCATATGGTCCCCCCAAGCCAGGGGCGATTTCTGAGCACATAGCCAGGAATAACCCCTGAGCGTCAAACGGGTGTGGCCCAAAAACCAAAAAAAAAAAAAAGTGGTTAGAATCATCACTGTATAAGACAACATTTAGTAAGAATTATAGCTGTCAGAGAAAAAACACAAAATATTCTAAAGAAATACGTGTCCATTTTATGTATCTTGAAAGAGTTTGGGGTTGTCACACACAACAAGCTGGACTAGATAGCTTTCCCACCAGCAGTGAATGAGAGCAATTTTATCCCCACTTCCTCACCAGCAATGATTGATCTTGTTATTTCTGATGTGTGCCAGTCTCTGTGGTGTGAGATGGTACCTCATTGTTTTTTTGATTTGCATCTCCCTGTTGATTAGTGGTGATGTGGAGCACTTTTTCCACATGTCATTTTGCATTTGTATTTCTTCTTTGAGGAAGTGTCTATTCATTCCTTCTCCTCATTTTTTGATGGGGGTTAGATTATTTTCTTATTAAGTTCTATCAATGCCTTGTATATCTTAGATATTAGCCCCTTATCTGATGAGTTTTGGATAAATAGTGTCTCCCATTTTGTGAGTGGCCTTTGTATCCTAGTCACTATTTCCTTTAAGATGCAGAAGCTTCTCAGCTTAATATAGTCCTGTTTATCCTCGTTTCCACTTGTAGAGTTGTTTCCTCCTTGAAGATGCCTTTTGCAGTGGCTAGCTTTGGTCCAGTTGTATTAGAGAACTTCTTTGAGTCCCTCAAGGAGAGTGGATGACACAAACGGTGAAATATAATGAAACAAGAGATCAGAAAATGTATGTGGGAGAGCAGCATGTTCTAAAATTTAATGTCAGAACCAGGGGTATAAATGGGGTATATAGCCAGTCACAGGTATGAAAATAATGCGTACACTTGTAAAGCACACATATCTCTAGTAAACAGAAACATTATAAGTATACATTGTTTGATTTTCAAAACAATTTACCTGGCTAGGGTTGTATACAAAACTTATGAATAGATCTATATTAAGTAAGAGTTCTTAGTTAAAAGGAGAAGGTTAATTTTAACATCTCAAAGCAGTTCCTATCATGCTAGCCTCAGGTGTAAATTAGGGAATTAACAAGGATCTGAGTTTCTCTATCATACTTCCTCTTTCTAAGGGGAAGGGTTTTATTGTTTAAGAGGCAAATTGAAGGAGACAAACTATGTCAAAAAGAATGCAATTCTTTTCCTGGTAAAAGTTCAACAACCCAAAGTTACATCCTGGTCAAACCTTTTTGATATTAATTCTGAGGTAAAAGTTGCTTAATTAGTACTCAAGATCCTTTAGAGATGTCCCATAAGCAGAAGCTGCAAGGGAATTTTAAAGACAAAAAGGAAAGAGGTTGTTTTTTGGTGCTGAGTTTTCTAGGTAAATAGAAATTTGATCAAGGCTATATATGCCTGTAAAATATGCTTATGTTGGGAAGTAAAGGTTCAAATATACACTAAATACAGCAGAAGGGAGAATCATCTTTATGCCAATTAAATGTTTCTTATAAAGCATACAGAATGTAGTTCCAGTAATAGAAATATCATCAACCGTTCACACTGAGGGAAAAAATTTTCAGAGGGCCTATTTATGAGATATTTTTTCAGGAATTTTTGTTCAGCCTCTAAGTGGGATTTGTGATAAAATATTCTTTAGGAAATCTTGAGAGTTCTTTTAGTCTTAAAGTCATGGAATGTTTTACCTACGTGTTCTTCTATATAGCTCTGGATATGATATCAAGGTATTTAATTCATTTGGATTTAATCTTTGTGCATGGTGTTGGATGGAAGTCCGAGTTGCCTTTTTTGCATGTGGCAGACTAGTTGTCCAGCACCACTTGTTGAAGAGGCTTTCCTTGCTCTATTTTGCATTTCTTGCCCCTTTTCAAAGATTAATTTATTGTATGTCTGAGGAACAATCTTTGAATACTCAAGTTTGTTCCATTGATCTGTGGGTCTGTCATTATTCCAGTGCCATGCTGGTTTTATGAATATTGCTTTGTAATATAATTTAAAGTTGGGGTAGGGTATGCCTCCCATATTCTTCTTCCTAAGTGTTTCTGTAGCTATTTTTGAGTGTTTATTGTTACAAATAAATTTCAGGAGTGTTTGATCCACTTCTTTGAAGAATGTCAGAGATATCCTTAGAGGAGTTGCATTAAATTTGTACATTTCTTTGGGGAGTATTGTCATTTTAATGATGTTAGAGTTCCCAATTCATGATCATAGGGTATGTGTCCCCATTTCCTTGTGTACTCTTCTTGAAGCAGTGTTGTATAGTTTTCTTTGTATAGGTCCTTCGCCTCTTTATTTAAGTTGACTCCAAGGTAATTTGAGATTGTGTGACACTAATGTGAATGGAATTGCATCTTTAATTTCCATTTATTTTCTATCATTGGTATATAAGAAGGCCATTGGTTTTTTTTGGGGGGGGTTGGGTCATGCCTGGCAATGCTCAGGGGTTACTCCTTGCTCTACACTCAGAAATCACTCCTGGAAGCTCGGGGGACCATATGGGATGCCGGGATTTGAACTACCAACCTTTTGCATGCATTATCTCCATGCTATCTCTCCAACCCTGGCCATTGATTTTTGTGTGTTAATTTTGTAGCCTGCCACTTTTCTTTCTTTTTCTTTTTTTCTTTTTCTTTTGTGTTTTTTTTTTTTTATTGGGCCACCCCAGTGACACTCAGGATTTACTCCTGGCTATGCACTCAGAAATTGCTCTTTGCTTGGGGGGCCATATAGGATGCCAGGGGATCAAACCGCAATCCATCCTAGGCTAGCTTGGGCAAGGAAGATGCCTTATCATTTGCACCACTACTCTGGCCTCAGCCACTTTTCTATATAAATGTATTGTTTATAGAAACATTTTGGTAGACTCTTTAAAATTTTATAAATGTAATACCATATCATCTGCAAAGAGTGAGAGCTTTACTTTTTCCCTTTCTATCTGGATGCCCTTGATATCTTTTTCTTGCATAATTTCTATTGCAAGTACTTCCAGTATTGTGTTGAGTAGGAATAGTGAGAGGGGGCAGCTTTGTCTTGTACCAGAGTTTAGAGGAAAGGCTTTTAGTTTATCTTCATTGAGAATAATACTTGCATTGGCTTATGATAAATTTTTTCTGTGACTTTTTGTAGTTTACTTCTAATTTCAGTGCATTGAGATCTAGAAGGTAGTCTTCACAGCTATCCACTTGATTTTATGGAGATATGTTTTATGTTTTAGCATGTGGTCTATCCTGGAGAATGACTCATTGGAGAATGTGCATCCTATTTTTGGGGAATGGAGTACCCTATATATATGTCTCCTCTGGCCACTTTTTTCCATTTCTCCTTTCAGAACTAGTATATTCTTGTTGTGTTTCAGCCAAGTTGACCTATCAAAGGGTGACAGGCAGTGTTGAGGTCTTCAATTACTGTTGTTTTGCTAGTGATGTCTTCTTACAGATTTGTCAACAATTGTATTAAATATTTTGCTGGTTCCTCATTTGGTGCATATATGTTTAGTAGTGTGATTTCTTTCTGTTGTTCATATCTTATGGTGTTGGCCTGCATTGCTTCCCCATTGTCACATTTGTAATTTGGTGTTTTCTACATGTTGTGCTGGGTTCATTGGCTTGAAGATGTGCACACTGCAAAGTGAAAGAAAAAGGCTGAGCTCCTCTGGCTTCACCCTTAGTGGGCAGAGACAGCCTACCTCTAATGACGTGCCCTCAGAGAAAATGTTCTGCTGGCGTGCCTTCCTGAGCTGTTTTGGGTGGGGTGTTTGACTGCAGCTTCACATAGTAGAGCATAGGTAAATGTTCAAAATGGCTCCCATGTGCCATAGTACACATCCTGCCCTAATTGTTAATATTTAATTAGAATATTTTCATTACCCTAAAATGATTGTTCTATTTAATTATCTCTCCCATTCTTAGAAACCACTGAATATATTTATAGTCATCTTAATTTTTTTCTTATCCAGAATGTCAAATTAAAATCATAATATATATATATATATATATACATATATATATACTTTTTGGCCTGTCTTTGTTCACTTAGTGATATATATTTCAGGTTATTCTAAGTTTTCCCATGACTTGACGGTTCTCTTTTAAGTATTGAAATAGTCCATGGGCAAGATGCACCAAACTTATTTAAACATTCACCTACTAAAAGTTACCTTGGTTATGTCTAAACTTTAGCAAACATGAAAAAAACAACTATAAACATCCAAATGCAGATTTTTGCATGGATATGTTTCCACTTCCATTAGGAAAATATCAGTGAGGAAATTCTGGGTCATATGATATGAATATGTTTTGTTTTGGAGAAAAACACTCAATGTTTGCCAAAGCAGTTGTACAACTTTGCATCCACCATTTGCGTTTGATAATACCTATTTTTTCATATTTTCGCTATTGTTTGCTATTCTCAGTGACCTATATTAGTGTTCTGGGTGTTTAAATATCTTAATAGGTTATGATAGTATATAATTTCTGCTTTTAATTGCATTTTTTCTGATAAAATATGTGAGTAGTAACTTTTGTTATGATTATTTTCATCTGTTTATGTTCTTTGTTAAAGTTCCACTTACAAATTTATTTTTTCTTTTATTGTTGAGCTTTAAGAGCTATTTGAGTATTTTAGAAAATATTCCTTTTAAAATGTGTCTTTTGCAAAATCTTCTTCCAGTCTGACTTGTCTTTTCATTTTCTGTTTTTGTTCTTTATATAGCATAAGTTTATATTATTGAAGTCCAACTAATTGATCATATTTCTTTTCTTTATTACTTGTTATAGTATTTATTCCAGACTGATTTATTCAGAACTTTAATTATATCTTTGACTTTCTGTAATTTGAAGATAATATGCCTAGACACTATTTCTTTGCAACTTTCTTTGATCTTACTTGCTATTTTCTGAGCTTCCTCAAACTTCATTTGATGTCTGACATAATTTGGGAAATGTTTAGTGTTGAATCTTTTCAATAATACTTCTGTTTCTTTCTTATCCTTTGGGTATTCCCATTATGCCTTTTATATTTTTCCACAAAACTTGTAAATTTTTATAATTTTTTAAACATTGTACTTTTATTTTTAGTTTTCAGATTAAATGTCCCTTCTAGCAAATTTTCTTTCTCCCAGTGTGTCTATGCTACTTATAAGTCTTTCAAAGATGTCCTTAATTTTTATTGCAGTGCAGTTTCTTTCTAGCATTTTCCTATGACATATTAAGTAACTTGGTTTTCGTGGTTATTACTCTGGGTATGCAGAGGGTGAGCCTGCAATGCTTGACCAATTGGGCAGGTAATTGAATGCTCAGGTTCAAAGATGCAGAACTACCTTGGCCCTATGCTACCAGCCACACACTATGATGCTTGGGGCACCATGTGGTAAATTGGAAATCTCCAATTCTTGTGCTATCTACCTTACCTCAGAAGTCATGGTTCATTTCTTTGTTGTTGTTGTTGTTTGCTTTTTCTTTAAACACAGTGATTACAAAATTATTCATAATTGAGTTTCAGTCTTACAATGTATGCCACCTTCACCTATGAACATATACCACCAACAATGTCCCTGGTTCTCCCACACACACACCCCTGCCTGCTTCTGTGGTAAGGCATTTTGATCCTCTCTCTCTCTTCTGTTTTTTTTTAGACATGGTGGTTTGCATTATTATTAGAGAAGGGACATCATGCATATCACTTTATCTCCATCCAACATCCAGTTATTGTCCAGAGTGATCAATTTTAACTATCATTGTCATAGTAGTCTTTGCCATAAAAACTTCACTGCTCCATTATTTGTGGCAAGCTTCCTACCATGTTCTGGTCCTCCTGGCCCTCTATTCTATTGTTTTTGGATATTATTACCACAGTATCTTCTATTTTTGTTATACCTCATAAATGAGTGAGATTATTCTATGTCTATTCCTCTCCCTCTGACTCATTTCACTCAGCATAATACTCTTTCCTAACAGCTGCATGAATCATTTCTTAAAACTCCCTTCTCTCTGGTTTTGAGGTAGAATAGTGGGAAGGACATTTTCCTGGCATAGGTTTAACCTAGATTTTATCCCTGGCACCACATAGGCTCCCTTGGACCCTACCAAGTATATAAGTCAAGTATAACCAAGTGTGATCTCCAAAATCCAAAACCAAACAAAAATCCATTCCATGCCTCTACTTACATTGTAGATCTTGTTTTCTCATACTGTCTACCACTTAGTGCCTAGTGAATTAGAATACACATATATTTTATAATTCTCATTATTATTAGTTCAATATTAATGGCATTTCTGGTGCTCTTGCTTTGTACCTTCATATTTTTCCCTTCTTGATATTCCTTTGTAATTTTTTTCTCTATATAAGCACATTTGGCTGGACTGAAGAGATGTGCTCAGTAGACCTTAGTTATGGTGGCTCTAGCCGATGAGGTTGTGGGAGAGGAAAGCTATTGGCATCACAATTGGGACTGCACTTTTTTCCCCACTGTTGGCATCACAATTGAGCCCAGGTTTCTTTCCTGGGTTAGTCAAGTCTGCTGTACTCATGATCAGGCTGCTTTAACTGGTTTCCCTTGAGAACAGCTTATTTAAAAAGATACTTTACAGCAGTATTCCAAAAATGATTCCTTTCCTTTCCACTGCTGAATGCAGGAGAGACTTTTTTCTGATAATATTGAGTTCTTGTAGGTAAGTCTTATACTATGTTTTATTTATCACATCT
Source organism: Suncus etruscus (assembly GCF_024139225.1). Lineage (NCBI taxonomy): Eukaryota > Metazoa > Chordata > Mammalia > Eulipotyphla > Soricidae > Suncus > Suncus etruscus. The sequence continues at coordinate 119,848,117 of NC_064851.1, forward strand.
TATCTCTTATCCCCCTTGATTTTCTAACACTCACTGCTTGTTTTCACTGAGTCTCTGGCAATTTCTTTCGAACAGGCCAGGTTGTCTGAATGTAAGATGGTTCCCTTGAGAGTGTCATTGATGAGTGCTGAGACTCGAGGGAACTAGAAAATTGCAGACTGTCTTAGGGCTAAAAAAATTCATTCACATTTTGTAATTCTACAACTAAGAATCTTAAAGGGCATCAGTCCTTCCTATCTGGCAAACACTTCAACAAACTGAAAACTCGACATTTCTTAGATGCAAAGGAAAGGAAAGCTCACAGGGCACATTGCTTCATGGAGATCACTGAGAACCAAACGGGCTGAATCGGTCCTTAAAAATGTACATTTTATGTAAGCATTTACTTGGATTAAAAAATAGTTGTCTGTCTACCCTCTAGATAAATCCCATCAGAAACTTGCTTTGAGTGAGATTTGCAAGACTGGTTAATTTGAGTCTATAGCTAACTAGAATTCTAGGGATTCCATGAATGTACCTTCAGATTTCACCTTGTTGGAAATATTCTTGAAATCATTTAAAATTAAGTTTTCTGGGAGGTAACTTTATCCTTGGGGAGTCTTTATTTGTAAATAATTGCTGCACTAAATGGGAAGATTAAATATATTTCCCAGGAAGCAAATCTGGACCTGATTAAAAAGCAAGGAAAGAGCTTGTTAAAGTCAGACCTTTCTATCATCAAAAGGAAAGACTGGTAGATGTCTTTAGTTTAGTTATTCAAAAACACACACACACACACACATACACACAAGTTACTTTGACTTTGATTGAAGTTTTTGAGAGTTTCTGTGGGTGTTTGTTCAATGGTTACATAAAATAGCTTGTTACAAAACAATATACTGTAGAAAGTAACTGGGGAAGGCTTATCTGAATAATATTACAAACATGACAGATTGTTAACTGCAGATATTGATGTTGAACTGCCATGTGTGAACAAAAATGTGACCATTATTTTGCTATGGTTTTGTTTCTCAAGGTCCTTCTCAGTACAAGTAAGCATTCAGACTTTGTTTTCATTTGCTGGTCAAATTACCCAAATGTATTTCAGCTGGGATTGTCCAATAAGGTTAATATTACAAAACCTAAACTTACCCAAAAAAAGCATTGCTTGTAGGTGACCTTGTCTTTCTAATTTCCTAGCTTCTTTCATTCCTGTTTCCTCTGACCTCTGTACTTATATTTGGCTGAAGCTGTTTTTCATTCTCAGCCATGTCCCAGTGCTGCTTCTGTTTAACTGAAATCTGATGTTTTCATTTGAATCTGTGCACTAGTAATGTGGGCTCTGGAAGCAGAGCAAGACCAAGGAAATGGGTGCCGGGAGTTTAGTTGCTATGTGATCAAGGCAACAAGAGGATACAGACAATCTCGGATAGGTCTTTAGAAGTGTGCATCTCCTCTTACAGATCTTGGCCATAGGGACTCTGTTTTTCGAGAATCTCAGAGAAAGGAATCCATGGCACTTGAGATGAACTTTGAAGAGATCTGACCCTCTCCACACAGGAAAAGCTGAGCTCTCAGGGCACTGTCCTCTGAGATACTGGCAGTTAGAGGGGCACAGAGGTATCTGTGGCTCCTTTTCCCTTTTCATTTCAAAGTGCAGAACTGTAGAATGTTTAAAAGTTTCCTTTTGTTAAATTTTCTATTTTGTTTTCACCTGATTTGAAGGCAACTGATATCTGTCAAGGATCCTTACTTAGCATTTCCAAAATTTTGATGCTCAGATATAAAAAATACACTTGATTTTCATCTTTCATCTCTTGACAACAGACAAAGTTAAAAATATAATGAAGTTAATTAACTGGGAGCTAATCAGAGGCATGAAGATTTGTGACATTTGAACTGTACAGATATGTAGTGTCATCTGATGGTTTTGTACAAACAAAAATCAGCATAATCATTCAACTAACGTTCCCTCCAGCCCCTTTGGAGAGACCACTCAGTGGCTGGAACAATAGTACATCTAAGGGGTAGGGTACTTGTCTTTCACAATACTGACCCAGATTCAATCCCTAAGCACCACTGCAGTGATCGCTGAGCACAGAGCCAGTAGTAAGCCTTGAGCATGGCCCGAACTTCCCAAACAGGGATGCTAAAAAGGAGAAGCCAATCAAATTTAGAAGCTGAAAATTATATTTTTTGCAGTTGGTTTGAGGCAGGCATAGATAAACTTTCTTAAACCAATCCTTGCTTACTCATTGTATAAATTTCTTTTAATGGCAAAGCCTTAAATTTTATTCTGTTTTGGTTTTGATTTGAGAGACCCTGACTTGCAAGGAGTTTATTGAGTATGCATAAAACAAACCTCTATTGTTATGATTGGGGCGATTATTTTTGCTATATCTGAACTTCAAACTTATCCAAATGGTAAGTCTCGTGGGGATAGATATATCTGTTTGTCAAGGGATGTTTTAGTTTTCTATGAAATAAAAATATTTTTATAGAAATTTTGTATCTTATTTCTATTTTGCTTTCAGATTCTTTCACATTCCTTATTAATCGCTCATCATTTGCCTCCTCTGGAAGTTCTTTGCATCTTTTATGTCGTTAGTTTCTAAAAGATACAAATGCAGTAGCAAGTTTTAAAGCCACAGTGTAAAATAATGTCAAAATCCAGTATTTAATGACTGAGTCATGCAATATTCTGAAGCCTAAAAGTTACTTTTTATTTTTCTCAATGTTTTAAAAAGTTTACATTGGTACTTGGAATTAGTCATGGAAGATGTTTGATGTCATTTCCTCCTGAAGTTCCATAATCCACGACTCTAACAGATTTATCTCAGGCTTCTTCTTCTTTTCTGTTTTTTCACTTTATCTTTTTTTGGTGTGGCTTTATGATCAAGTCCTTGGAACTTATTTAGATATGGGAAAAGTAGTAAAAATTTAATGTGTTTTCTCCAGTTTTTATTTATTTTTCTATAAAATATGTCAGAATTCTGATACAAAGTTTTATACCTTCAATTAGTTATTTCTTTAAACTTTGTCAATCCAGAGTCTCCCTTAAAGCATCTTTGTAAGATTCCCAATTTAATAGGTACAATGAAATAAACTGTATGTAAGGCTGAGACTGAGAATCCTATATTTTCATATCAAATATAGAATAACTAGGAATATGAATGCTTGCCTTTCTCTACCACTATGAATAGGAAAAATGGACAGCTCCATGAAACAGGGACTGTCTACAACTAGGAATATTTCTATTTCAACAATTATAATATTCTAGTCACAGAATTCATATCAACAATGAAATTACAAATAAAAATGTAGATACTTTTGTATACCCAATGTATATTACACACTATGTATGTTATATATATATATATATATATATATATATATATATATATATATATATATATATATATATATATATATATGGAAATATGTGGCCAGAGAGACAGTGCAGCAGGTAAGGCACAATGTTAACCTGGCTCCAATCACTGCTATCCCATATGCTCATCTGAGTACAGCAGCAAGCTATGACACCAGAGCAAAACTTGGTACAGTCGAAAGACAAAAGCCAAAAAAGCAAAAATAGAAATACTTGCTAGCAAATGCTATCTATGTAATTTGTTTGAAGTCATATTGAAGTTTATAATTTGCAAACAGGTCTGTTGCCGCATCCATATCGGTGACATGGCAGATCTGATGTACATTTCTTTGGACAAAAGTTACTTGCATTTTTATTGGTTCTATGATGACTTTGAGCTTTACAGAGTTACAACATAGTTTAGTCAAAGATAAAGGAAAATTTGAGATAATCTAGACAAATGAATTGATTCGGAACATCACATGATTATAGAAAAACCTTTGTTTTTCTCACAACTAGCTCTGAAACTAGTGAACTAGGGTTCACTCTACAAATGCATTATATGGATGGTGAGAAAGTCTTTAAAGTTCTTACTTGATTATTTCTCTCTAATTTATGACACTTTATCCATTCCAAATATTTATATGCAATTTTGTGAACTTTCTAGGTCCCTAAATGCTGAGATATATCAGAGCAATTTCCTTGATGGTTGATATATATACTAATATAGCTAGTCAATCTCTAGACAACAGGAGAAAGTCCTAGGTTATTTGTGAAGACATAATTACCATCATGTCTCCTGAAGAGGTCCTGCTATAACTCCTGACAGCTCTTTTCTGTTGAAAGTTGTGAAACACAACTCTACCTCTTGTTTTAACAAACTTTAGTATTGCAGGCCTCTCGTTGAAACCACTTTAATATCAGTGATTGCATAAATTAGAAATTTGATTCTTACTGTTTATATATTGTGTTTTAGACATGCATGTGCCTATCTTAAAAGTATCACTTTATGATCAAATATTCCTATTTTATTTTATTTTTATTTAAATTAGAATTTTTTGGGGGGAAATGATGATGAGGCTCACAGAATGTCAGAAAATTTCCATCTTTTCCAATTTCCTTGACATGATTTGTTCAATTACTAGAGTGATTAAAGTTTTCAAAACTCGTCTAGGTCAGCTCTCTACTTTGACTACTAGTAAAAATCCATAACCATATAATGGTGTATATATAGTATATATATATATACATATACATATATGTATATATGTAATAGTAATCATAGATCTCTGAATATCTTACCAAGTCTTACCAAAACAGATATTCTAGTTCTGGAGAGTAGGAGAAGCCTGTAACTTATAAATAAAAGTATATTTTTTAGTTTAAATCAAAACTAAGTAAGGAACATTTCTACTTTTCATTTCAATTATGAGAAAAGATCTCAATAACTTTAATTTATGTCACAAGGTAAAATATAAGAAAAAATGAGTTTAGAAGAGGAGAAAAATTTTAAAGGGTTAACATACAAAGTAGTAATGTAAGAGGGGTGAGAAATTGCTGTGGCTGTAACAGTACAGAGGTTCGAAAGAAAGAAATAACCTTTTATCTCCTCTTCTAGTAGAATAAAAGTCAGTCTAATAGCTAAGTATGGAGGAGTAATTTGACATGTGAACAAAAATCTTTGGAGTGGAGGCTCTGTTCAGAAGTGGTAATCTTCAACACCACAGCTTCACACCTATCTGCAGCTGAGAATAAACCAAAGTTGGATGCATGGCTTAACTGAAATTTGGCCATGTAAATAGATACATAGATATCTCTTAGGCCATAGAGTGCATAGGCAGTCTGGTCATGTCAAAGATAAATGAAGACATCAAGGAATTTTATCTGAAATGTTTAGGAAAGAATTGGTTCTTTGTATACATCAGTTTGGAGAACACACAACTTGGGAAGAATATTTTACTATCACAAATTTTCAGAGCACAACACTTAGGAAAGTTTGACAATCCTTATACCATTTGTGTAATCTAATTTATTTCTATTAACTAGATCTTCTTAAGAAACTTCTCCAGCTGTATCCTCCAAGAAAGGAACTGATTTTTTTTTTATTTTTAGAGGAAAAGAAACAAAGGCAAACTGAATACAATTTTACAAGAGATATTATGAGAAAATTGGTCTTTGGTAGTTCTATTTCTGAAGAGGTACCAAGCTTTAAGCTCTTAAAATGAGGCCATGTAGCTGGAACTTTCATCACATTTTTGCTTAGTATTCCCATGTGAATAATTCTAGACAATTGTAAGCCTTGTGAAGAATATATTTGCTCTAAAAGAATACACTAGAATGTTCTTGCGTAAGGAATGAGACCTATCCTATTAGTCTGAGCACTGGGCTGGAAGAGAGAATTCTGGTGTCTATTTACAGCTTCAATGGAGCTATGCTATTGTCCCTTGGGCCTCTTCTGCCTCATTCTCTATGAGTCTACAAGTTATTTGTAAAATCATTCTGCAAGCTATTTTATACTCAGATATATTAACCATATATGTAACCATAATTAAAGTATATATATTTATAGTGTATATATATATTTAAAGTGTATACACATACTACATATATATTAGATGCTGCTTGAGGTACATATATAAGTAAACAGAAATCTAGAGGTATATAAATTATGTATGTTAAAAACTTTATAATCCTTAAAAATAAAATAGAACATTGAATGCTTAATCTAAATACAACTTGTATAAGCTCTCCATATATGACCCTTTATTTAATACTTGCAATCATATAATCAAACATAATTTAAATATGACTTAGTTATATTTATATTTTATATATAAATTAAAATATGTTATGTAATAAATAAAATTTATTAAATTATTTATTTTACAAAGTGTAATAATCTTGATATATCTTTCATTTAATCCTTTATTAAATTCTTACAATCATTTAAACAAACTTATCGAAATATGACTTTAGTCTAAGCTCTTGATATGTAATTCTTTATTTATACTTGCAAACTTTGGGGTTGAGTTTGTTAACTTCATTTTAAATAGCAGGTTAACTAAAGGAAAGAAGCTAGAAATTACTAGCCTAAACTCACATACTAGCAAAGTAAGGTTTTGTTATCTCATTGATTTGACTTAACTGACTTACTATTGATGCTAAAATAGGTTGATTAGTGCTATTAAACTTCTGATCAACTCTCTATGATAATGAATGGCTCACCTGGTAGAAAATCTTTGCAAGTTAAACATTTTAATTGCTTTGGAGGAAAAATAAGTTTTTGCTTAGATTTGATAAAAGTTCATACTCATAATTGAATGCCATCCATAGTTGGAAAATTTGTAAATATATATAAAATTTGTAAATATATATATATATATATATGTAAGTTGATGCATGCCCTTCCACTTCATAGTTATCTAATAGTTAATTATACAGAATAATTATAAGTTTTGTTGGGGATGCTAATATGGATGGCATTAGTTTTATTTCAGTTTCAAGGTAATTCTAGATTAAATGCAGACTACCAATCTTGCCATGTGGTATTGTTCTTCCTTTGCATAGGCAAATTAAAATGGGAAATTATATACAAACACGTTCTTTTCTAATAGAGATGGGAACATAAATCTTGTAATGCAGTAGAGCAAATGCAGACATTTCTGTTAACACACATGTGCTTTCAAGCCTAATACATTATGCAATACCCTACTTTCGATGTTTACTATTGGTCATTTTCCATGTCCAGACAAGCCTCTACATATAGAAGTTTGTGAAATAGTAGTGAGATTGTTACCACTTAAAAGTTATTGTTATCACTCTTATTTGTTATCACTTAAGAGTTTTAAGACTCTATGTTAACATTTCTTTTCTTTTCTATTTTTTTAAGCCTACAGCACCAGGTATTCCCAGGTGGTCTCCCATCCAAGTACTAACCAGGCCTGGCCCTGCTTAGCTTCCAAGATCATACAAGATCAGATGCGTTCAGAGTGGTGTGGCCATAGACTTATGTTAACATTTCAATGGCAAATTTCAATGGCATTAATTAGGCAATTATATCTCTCAGAAAATAAAATTATGGGGAATTGTAGGAAAAAACCAAACAACTTAGGAATTTGAGTTTTTCCAAATAATCTCTTGTTACCAAGCTAGTAAGTATAAACTGAGTCAGAATGAAATAAAGAAAAATGCATCTTTAGAATGAATATCACCACTCCAGTCTATATATCAGATCAGTCTTGAGTTCTTAAAGCTATTTTCTGCTTAAGAAATAAAGAGTTCTAAAAATTACAGTCACATTTAACTCACAGCAGGCTGAGGCTTTTATTTCCGTGAGATCAGAGTGTCCCAGAGCAAAATTTGGTGCTAAAAGTGAATTAAAGGAACATAGAAAGTGAAAATGAATTTCCTGAGCTAGGCCATATGTTCAGTTTTCCAAAATTTGTTTTCTAGTAGCTCAGAGCCACTGTGTTTATTTGGGAACTTGCAAACTCTGTCTCTGAAAGAACTGGTGAAGCTGCACAAGGTAAATACAGCACTTCTTAGTGTTTTTTGTTCTCCTCCCTGTAAAATGACATGTCAAGATTTCTAAAAAACTCTTGTGTCTTTTGAGATGACCAGTTCCAATAAGATACTCTCCAAATATGAGTATTTAATAGTCTATTAAACAAACAAAAACCTTCAATGATAAAGTTAAATCTTTAAAGACAGATATATAAGTATAATAATGTATTGGAAAATGTTGACCCATAAAGTAACACCACAATCCAAAATATCCTATGTAGTGAAAATTTTGCTAGAATTACAAAACAATAATTTTTTTTCCAGTGTGGGTACACCCAGCAGTGTTTAAGATTTACTCATGGCTTTTCATCCATGCATCACCATGGTGAATTTGGGTGACCAAATGGTTGTTGGGACCAAACTTTGGTTGGCCACGTACAAAGCAAATAATCAATCTACTGTACTAACCTGGCCCAGCAATTTGTTAATGACCTAAGAATGTCAATACATAATTCTTAAAAAAATAAAGGGATTTTTAAATACATATTTTAGTTAAACCCTGTGATTATAATGTTGTTCAAAATTGAGTTTCAGTCTTATAGTGTTCACCCTACCTTTATTCATAAACATTTCCTACCATCAGTGAACCTTGATTCCCTCCCCATTCCCTTCCTGAATGCCTCTGGGGCAGGCACTCTGATCCTCTCTGACTGTTGCTCTTTGTATTTCTTCTTTTTATGCAGTGTTATACATTATTGCTAATGGAGTGATATCATGTATATCACTTTACCTCCATCCAGTACCCAGTTAATATCCCAAGTAATTAGTTTTCAATTATCAGTCTCATAATGGTCCATTCTTTGCTTTAACTGCACTGCTACACTATCTGTGCCAATCTTCCTACCATGATCTGGTCTTCCTATTTCTTTTCTCTATTGTCTCTAAATATTATTATAACATTATCTTGTATTTTCTTATATTCCATAAATGATTGAGACTGTTCTATGTTGTCTGTCCCTTTTCTTCTGACTCATTTCACTAATCATAATATTTTCCATGTCCATACATGTTTAAGCAAATTTCAAGACTTCATCTTTCCTAACAGCTGCAAAGTATTCAACTGTGTTGATGTACCATAGTTATTTAGCCATTCATCTTGTTCTAGGGCACTTGAACAAGTTGTTTCCAAATTCTGTCTATTTTACATATTGCTTTGAACATTGGAGTATAATGGGCACTTTTGTATTATGTTTTTGTATTCCTCAAATATGTCCCTACAAATGGTATTGCTGATTCCTATGGGAGCTTAATTTCTAGTTTTTTGAGGTATATCATATTGTTTTCCCTAAAGGCTAAACAAGTTGGCATTTCCACTATCAGTGAAAGAGAGTTCATAAAGGGATTTTCTAATGTAGTAACATATTTTACATTGTGTTAAAGTTTGTGTTTCATTTGTACTGCCAAGAAGTCTTTACTCAAGAAATATAGTATGCCTAAAAATTATAATATTAATGCTAGACATTTTCCAAAAACAGTCTGGACACAAAGTTACAAATGAACTAGACTTTCAATTTCTGGACAAAAGTTCTAAATCATCATCAAGTACTTTAGTGGGTAACTTTCCTGGTATATTTAGCAATTTAGACATCCTCTCTGTATTTACATTACTCAAAGTTGTTGTGTTTTTTTGTTTGTTTGTTTGTTTGTTTTTTGGTTCTTGGGCCACACCCGGCGGTGCTCAGGGGTTACTCCTGGCTGTCTGCTCAGAAATAGCTCCTGGCAGGCACGGGGAACCATATGGGATAACGGGATTTGAACCAACCACCTTTGGTCCTGAATTGTCTGCTTGCAAGGCAAACGCTGCTGTGCTATCTCTCCGGGCCCTCAAAGTTGTTTTTTGACACTTGCTTTAAGATTCATAGTGGCTACCCCTATTATGTTTTTCTCACTTGTCCCATGAATTTATTTTCTAGGTCCCTAAAGCATTTTGTTCTTTTATTTCTTCAGTCATATATGATTATCTCAAGTTTTTGCTTATTTGTAGGCAAATAAATATTTAAATGTGATTTATAGATCTCATAATGCAGTTCTGAGTTATAGTGATAAGAAGACTCAAATAAGAACACTGTCGATATGGCCACATTACTTCTTTGCTTTAAATGTCAAAAAAAATCTAAAATGCATCATCTTTTCTATGAAACACTCATGAATTGTCAGTAAATCTCTAAGTTCTTTTTGGTCACTTACAGTTTAAGATACCAGGGGATGGAGAGATAGAATGGAAGTAGGGCATTTGCCTTGCATGCAGAAGGATGGTGGATCGAATCCCAGCATTCCATGTGGTCCCTTGAGCCAGGAGTAATCCTTGAGTGCTGCCAGGTATGACCCAAAATCCAAAAACAAAGATGCTCAAGACTTAGTACTTTGCTTTGCTCTCTAGTATAATTGCTAGTGGATTCTGTTTTCTGCCTGGACTTTGGCTTATATGAAGAGGGTTCATTTTTACATAAAGTAGAAGGCAGCATTGTTTTTGACGATTTTATGGTTGATTTAATGGCCGTAGTATTTTAAAGTTCTGCATTTAGCACTTGCATTTGCATTTAGAAATAGGAATGATTGAATAAGAAATATAACACAGTAGGTAAGATGCTGATTCTGATGTGGCTAACTCTGACTCGATCCCTAGTACTACTACATCTGGATCCCTGAACCTCTCCAGGAGTGATTCCTGAGCATAGAGCCAGAGGGAAGTCCTGAATCTTGCCAGGTGTGGCTTCAAAACTAAGCAGTTTTTAAAAAATGATAAATATTATATTAGCCCATTTTGTTTTAAACACCACCTTTATTTCCCTAAATAGCTATTAAATATTTTTATTGAAATAAGCATCATTCAGCTTTATACAGGTCTTAGGGGTACAACCGTATGATTTAACTTTAGTGTTTTTGTAGGAGTAGTGGTGGAATGAGAGTTTTGGGGGGTTATGAAGTGGTTGCTTCCCCTACCTGACAGTGCTCAGGGCTCATTTCCAGAACTGTACTCCTGAAGAATTTCTTATGGCACTCAGCGCACATATCTGGATCTTCGTTTGACATTAATATACTTTAGTACATTACAATATGACAGTGTCCTGTTATTCAAATGGATTTATTCCTATATCTCATTTGTTTTTTATAGACATTTGTAGGAAAAGATTTAAAGCACATCTCTTCTGGATTAGCATACCAGTAAATGTGTTTTGTATTAGATAGGACATAATTATGAGAAAGAGGGACAGAGAAGTGATAACTATTTTCTCTTCTCCTTAATTCACTAAGCCATTGTCCCAATACATGCATACTCTAATATGAAGAGCCAGAAGTCTCATTATGGGGAAATGCATACTGGTCAAATGGCTTTTCATTGTTGTATAAAATGCCTCAGGCCAGAATCTTGTGTGCATAGTTTAGAATCAGGCCAGAAAAAAAAGATTCCCAAATAACTGCCAGGTGATCTTAGAGTAGCAGAAGGTGGTCTCTTGCCACTACATCTCAATTTATTATCTACTCTCCAATGGTGAGATCCTGGAAGACTATATACCAATATGGATATTATGCAGTTGTCAGCAGCAAAGGTGTCCTGTAAGGCTGTTGAACTTTCTCACAATGTCCCTCAGAGGAGTTCTGCAGTGTAAGCATCTGCTAATGTGTTTCATCTTCAAAGTTCTAATACCAGCAAATTTAATGAACTGGAAAGAATCTTAGAAAACTGTAAGGTGAGTATGTTTTCCTTTCCAACAGTTAGTCTCCAGCAGAGAGATTTAATTATCGAAAATTGTTTGAGATTACAGATTTATATATTTCTTTGCCTACTAATTGGGAAGAGGGCTGAAAAGTACTACCTGAATCAGAGAATTAAAAATATAATCATAATTGCTGATAGTTTTAATATTATAAACTAAGATATTTAATACTATAAAAGTTTTGGCTTCTAAAATATTTTCTGCATGTGTTTTATCTTTCTTAGTCATAGAGGATATTTAATTTGGTGATTGTATAGGAAAATTATCATTAGGTACTGAGATTTTTGCAAATGCATTATATATATTTGCCTATATGAATTAAAACTAATCATTTTTAAGAAAATTTGTAATTATCAAAGCTATATATTTTAAACAGCTATTGTACTTAAATCACTAATTTAATGATGCAAGAGATGATTTCTAATAATGTTCTATATTGTTTAAGTAAATTACCCTCAACTTGCAATATGAACATTGTAAAAAAATTGCAAACTATAAATTTGCCAAACTCAATTATTCCTGAGAATAAATATTAATACATTTTCAAATAAATTTTCAAAGAATAATTTTCTTGGGGGTCCTTAAAACTGATAACTGCTTTTCTTGTGATCTTTTATAGCCATGATCTTTACCCTGATATGGGGTGTGACATATGTATTGGATACTAAGGTCTGATGCAAAACTTAGTTTTCATATTCAGGTTAATTAAATTCCAACTAAAATATATTTCTTCAATGAGAAGAATAAGAACTTATCTATTTGTACATATTTTTATCACTGGTTATAATTACATAAATAGGATTAGGTTGCAGCTTTTAGTTTGGAATTAGGTTACTTTTTATTTAAAATTATGTATTATCTAAATTATATGATATTATACAAAATATATGCATTCTTTGAGCATATATAGGAAATAGCTGCTTTATTTATTATAAGACTGAGACTGATGGTAATAAATGTAAACTAATACTTTTTTTTCATAATTTCTACACATATATACACATCCTTTACATAATAATATACCTATTTAAATTCTCATTTATACAGAGCACAAAGGAATGCAGAAAGAGACTTAGTATAAGAAATTTTGCAAATGTGAATTTCTACAACCCGTACCTGAAAATAGGCAAAGCATTTTTGGATGAGCAATGTAATTGATATTAATGGCAACTTCTTTTTTTTTTCGTTTTTGGGCCACACCCGGTAACGCTCAGGGGTTATTCCTGGCTATGCGCTCAGAAGTTGCTCCTGGCTTGGGGGACCATATGGAACTCCGGGGGATCGAACCACAGTCCGTCCAAGGCTAGCGCAGGCAAGGCAGGCACCTTACCTCTAGCGAATGGCAACTTTTTGAATGGATATTTTGTCCTATGACATACTTATCTATACACATCTGTTCCTGGTTTCGGTGTTTATCAGATATGGCCTAATATATAACATTGAATTATACCTATTTTACACCACTTATATTCTCTCCAATTAGAGTGAAAATTTTCTATTAGTGCTATTTTATTTTCTATTAAAGAATTAGAGTTCGATTGAAAAAGGAATTTATCTATGCATCCCTCCATACTATATGTATATATATATATATTTCTCATATCCATAAACAACATAGACAGTAAATCGAAAACATTTTGCTAAAACTAAATGATTTTGGAAAATCTGCCATGGCATGCAAACAAAATGTAAGTAATGAACTGAGCAGTGATTAATGGAGTAATTAGTCTGAATAGTTGAAGAATGCCAAGGATATATTGTTACTACAAGTATCACTAACAATTTAGAAATGGCAGTAAATGAATGATTAATTTATTTTTCTGAGCCAATAGATTTTCTTCACAAAATAAAGATAAACTTTAGAAACATCATGTATCAATGTTCAGTTTTTGGAAGCCTTTCAGAATTAGAGTAAAAATGCATGCCTTTTAAAAACAAAAGAACATACAGATTAGGAGAGAAGCATTCTCTAGTCTGAAAACATTTCTCAAAAATTAGTATTAAAAGTAATGGCAAAGAATTAGAAATTAAGCATAATGTTATACAGGTTTGAATTTTAGATATTGATACTCATTATATCTTCCTCTTTTGTATATTTAAAATAAATTTAATATGAATTATTTGGAAGAACTAGTGCCTTTGTCTTAAATTCAAATGAATTAATCATTTTCAAGGGGAAAACTGATGTCATAAACTATAGAATGTTTTCTTGCTCTAGCAAGAAACCACACATTTTATACTGATTGTTACTACAATGTCTTTCTTTGGTAAAGAGTGATTCTTTGGTCTGGAGTATTTTGCTCAAAATGTTTCTGAATATCTGAAATAAATCTATCCCTGTGCAATTTTTACTTTCTAGACCCAGTTTTTCCTTCACCTCTGTAGTAATTGCCTTAGGCGAAACTTGACATCACATCTATGCTTCTGTTTCTTAAATGTGTAAAAGAATAAGATAAAACCAAGTTATTTATGAAGTTCCCCCAAGGTCTAAATTTTGGAAGGCCCATCAAAGAGAATAAGACAGATAAATAATATTACTGGTAAGAACTTGACAGTGTCCAGAATATGATAAATTGCTTTAAAAATTTACCTTCGGTAGCCATGAGAGGGCAATGAACACCTGGGACAAATGGAAAATAGAAAAACAATACTTTCCAGTCCTCATCACTTTGCCTAAGGTTAAATCTAGCTATAATGGATTATATGCTTACATTGTTATGTAACGTAGGTAAAGGAGCACATTTTATCTGTTACCTAAAATAGAACCAAGACTGTATGACCAGTAATGAAATAGCATAAAGAAGAAAACTGTACTTTTATCATCAACATTTTGTACACTGGAAACCCTGGTTAGAGAGATGTTACTTAAGCTTCTTTATAAAAATTCTATGAGTAATTAACGATCTAGGAAAGAATTTAGTGAGAATATAATTCTTAATTAGGACAGCTCTAATTAAATTACACTAAAATTAGCAAAGAAATTTATGTCACTGGAGTATAAATTACTATTCGTCTATAATATATATTTTGTATATATATTTATGTATATATAATTGTGCTTCTAGCTGCCCTATGTATAGAAATGTTGTTTGTAAAATAACTATATAGAGAAAATTCTCTATTACATATAGAAAATACGTATATATAAAAGTCAAACTAACATAGCTAGCTACATACTAACTGCTAGCTAACAGAATATAAAATGGAGTTCAGGAGGAAGACATCTACTTGATAAGTTTGCAAGTTAATAGATGATTTTCTATGCTTTACAATTATTAAAAGCACCTAGGCTGGAGAACCAATCAGTAGATTGGAGCATAAAAGAAGCAAGTTAAATTCCCTGCAATGCAGATCCTTCCTTCCATCACTGCAGCATTAGCAACCCTGCATAGCTGTGGCCAACCACTTAACCACCCTGCTCATTATAGTGGGGCTGACCTCAAAGTTCACTGAACGCTACTTGGGATGTTTATATATATATATAAATATATGTATATATAAATGTGCACATATATGCATATGTATATATAAGTGTGCATATATATGTATACATATATATGAACAAGTAATCCTGTCTACACAAACTAATTTGACCAATCTCACTTAACCACCCTGCTCATTATAGTGGGGCTAACCTCAAAGTTCACTGAATGCTACTTGGATGTCCCTATATATATGTATATGTATATGTAAGTGTGCATATATATGCATACATATATATGAACAAGTAATCTTGTCTACACAAACTAATTTGACCAATCTCATTTTTACATTCTCAAATTTATCTCAAATGCTCACTTCTCACAACAACTTTTTTTTTGGGGGGGGGGGCCACAATGTGTGACACTCAGGGGTTACTCCTCCTAGCTATGTGCTCAGAAATCACTCCTGGCTAGGGGGACCATATGGGACACTGAGGGAATAGAATCAAAGTCCTAGATCAGCCCTAGATCAGCATGTGCAAGGCAAATGCCCTACTGCTGTGCTGTTGTTTAAGTCCCCTCACAATGACTTCTTAAAAACAGATAAATGAGGAGACAAAGGAACTCTTATTCACTGCAGGTGGGAATGCCATCAAGTCCAGCCTTTATGGAAAACAATATTGAGATTCTTCAAAAAAAAACTGAAATTGAGCTCCTATATGATTCACTTATACCACTCCTAGGGATATACCTTAAGAACACAAAAAATACAATTCAAAAATACCTTCCTTACACCTATATTTATTGCAGCACTATTTACAATAGCCAGACTCTGTAAAAAAAAAAAAAAAACAAGATGCCCTTCAAAAGATGAATGGCTAAAGAAAATGGGGTACATATACACAATGGAATATTATGCAACCATCAGGAGAGATGAATTCATGAAATTTTGCTATACATGGATGGACATGGAATCTATTATGTTGAGTGAAATAAGTCAGAGGAAGAGAGATAGATACAGAATAGTCTCAATCATCTATGGGTTTTAAAAAATTAATGACATTATTGTAATAAGGCCAGAAAAAATTGAGTTAAGGGCCAGAAGGACCAGCTCACAATATGAAGCTCACCACAGAGTGGTGAATGCTGTTAGGGAAATAACTACACTAACAACTAGAATGACAATGTTGATGAGTGAGAGAAGTAGAATACCTGTCTCGAATACAGGCAGCGGTGGGGGAGAAAAAGTGGGCATTGGTGGTGGGAAGATGAAAGGGGTGTTCTGTTAATGACTGAAACCCAAGTACAATCATGCTTGTAATTAGGTGCTTAAATAAAGATTTTATTTAAAAATATAAAAATTAAGGAGGATATTAGACTATTGTTGTGGTGGTAAATACATTCTTCGTATGTCACTCAACTCTGAGTGCTTAAAAAAACAGCCAAAAGTACATTTAAAATTTATATTAAAATATGATTTATATGGGACTGGAGCAATAGCACAGAACATAGGACATTTGCCTTGTGTGTGGCTTACCGGTTTTGATCCTTGACATTCCATATGGTCCCTAAAGTACCATCAAGAATGACCCCTGAACACAGAACCAAGAGTAAGCCCTGAGCACCACTGGTTGTGACCCAAAAACCAAGACAGACAGTGAGAGAGAGAGACAGACAGACAGACAGACTCATTTGCTTATTATCATTTGTAAGAATTGACTAATTCCAGTTGTACTTTTCCTTCCAATACAAGCAGTAAATTTTTCAACAAGTAAAATATCAAACATTCTACCTGATTCATCCCACAAGCCTCCTCCAAATTTGTAATATCATGTGGGAAAATTCATATAAAGAAAATGTGGGATCATACATTAAGGCTAAAAGTACAGTTCGTTTTACAATAGAGTCATAGATGATGAATTGAAACATCCTTTAAATGCAAAGATACTTGAAAAAGGCAAAGCATGGTTTGGGCTGGGGTGTTTGAATAAAGAGAAAATGTTCATCTTGGTTTTCTCTTTTAGAATTTAGGGGAATCTTTATCTCTCCTGACATGTAAGTTTATCTTATTGTAGACCTTTGTTATTCTAAGTGATAATATTGTTTTTCTCTTTGTCCCAGATATTCTTTAAAGAGCTCCTGCTCTTTCTGGAGCCAGCATTCAACTAGTAATCACTGCTCTAAGTGCTGCTGATTTTATAATTGTCAGAACAAAAATCATCACTTAGCTTCTTACTCATCTATTGCAGAAACCAGATATGTGACTCTTCCCACCTCTTTCTCTCTTCAATTTCCCTTTAATTCCAACATACTCAACCTGCAAACACTTCGTTTAGGAATATCACCTATTGTGTTCCTACTTAATCAAGTTTCAATTTGAAAAGCTTCTATTCCCACTGTGCGCAGCTCTTTATTTTATGTAAAAACAAATTCAGTTCCATGTAATTGATGTCTTCTCCAAAATATTTGCATAAAACATTATGTTTGTATATTTAATGTGACAATGACTTGTAAAGAGGTGATGGAGAGGTATTCTCCTTTAGTAATTTTTTTAGCAATTTTTATAATTAAAGAAATGAATTTATGTCCTTCATCTCATAGCCACTTTGTATAGTTGCTATGAAAAGAAGAGGCAGGTTGGTTGTGGCTTTAAAATAATATATTTTGTTCCTCAAAAACCTTTGGAGTAGCCTCACTACCCCAGAGTCACAAATGACAGATATAAACAGCAGGTGAAATGACCTCCCACTATCCTGCTGCCTTTGGTGACAAGAGATCTGTTTCTCCTTCTGCACGAAGTGCCTGCCACAGCAAAACATTAATCAATATATT
This sequence comes from Suncus etruscus, assembly GCF_024139225.1. Taxonomy (NCBI): domain Eukaryota; kingdom Metazoa; phylum Chordata; class Mammalia; order Eulipotyphla; family Soricidae; genus Suncus; species Suncus etruscus. The sequence continues at coordinate 119,865,999 of NC_064851.1, forward strand.
ATCAAGTGAATGTTGACATTCAGGGTTCTGTTGATACAGTAGTAAGTAGACTTAAAGCTGAGTCTTAAATTTCTACCTACCTATTTTCATTATATTTTCACAAAGTATCTGTAATTAGAGTAACAATCAAGATGTATTTACAAACATTGAAAGTACATAATTGAAACAAAAATCCTTTTCCTATTATGAAGAAGCATTGTAATGTAAAGGAAGATCTTTTGAGTAGCACTATAAATCCTGAGACAAATTGCAATCCTTGGTGTTATTACTAAGAAACTACAAATAAACCAAGCACAGGTACTTGATTAAATCCTTTGGGAAAACACCCAAAATTATGTGTAAATGATTGTCATACTTAATATGTGATAGTGCTATATGTTAAAACAAAAGGTAAAGATGAACTATTAAGAATTTAAAATATGATTTCATTGATATAATAAAAGTTTTAGATATGAAGAAAATCTAAAAAAATTTGAGGTCCACATAGACAGATATACAGACCACAAGGAAAAAATGAAAGTCATTGCTGGTTCTCTCCAAATTAAAGTTACTGGACAGTCAATTCTGCTCTGAACAGGAAAGAAACTTAAACTAGAAATACTACTTGGTATTTCTTTTTTGGTCCTTGCCATATGAGCTCCCTCTGAGCTTGATGAAACTCAGACACAAACATTCTGGAACTAATTTTTAAAAAAATTTAGAGTAGGAAATGAACTTACTTGAAAAGGTTACTGGGGAAACTTAAAATGCATTAAAGAAAATTTTCCATCTGATAGTATTGGTCAATTTATGAAATTGTGAGAGTATTTAATAAGTATTTGGAAGGTTTCCAATAGAAATTGAGTTGCAATGAAATCTGAACTGATAGAATCTCAACTAGTGATAGTAGTAGATTGCTTAAATATAGTCACATAAGGCCCGGAGAGATAGCACAGTGGCGTTTGCCTTGCAAGCAGCCGATTCAGGACCAAAGGTGGTTGGTTCGAATTCCGGTGTCCCATATGGTCTCCCGTGCCTGCCAGGAGCTATTTCTGAGCAGACAGCCAGGAGTAACCCCTGAGCACTGCCGGGTGTGACCCAAAAACAAACAAAAAAATTTAAAAAATATATATATAGTCACATATACTCGCAAAAGCAAGGCTTTGACATAGGAATGCTTTCATTTTCATGAAAAGTTCCACATATCCACCCTATCTTCATAACTCAATTAAGGTATCACAGCAGATAAACTATAGTTCCTAAAATGAAGCACAGAAAGATAGGAATGAATATAGAATTTACTGGACTACCAAATTTGTGCACAAATCGAGATGAAACAAAAATGAGTCAAGCTGAACACTTTTCTCTCCAACATTAGAAAGAAATCTGAATTGTAAAATCTATGAAAATAGATACATTCTTTTCTCTCATAACATTAGACACAAATTTCTGTAATATAAAATGTTGGATTTAATTGTAGTTTTATGTTGTGCAAGTTAATAGATCAGTTAAATAAAAACATTGGAACGTGCAATTCAAGAAAATGCAGTGGCTAAAAATGTTACACTTATGAGAATGAAATATTAGTAAAGTGAGGATATTATTAGTTACCAATTGTTAAACTTGATGAATTTCTATTGAGAAACCAGACAGAATTTATGTGAAGATTAGTAGACAAAGTCATTCTAAAATATATATAGAAAAGTAAGAAACAAGGAAAAGATGAAACTTCTTTTTTTGTTGTTTTTGGTTTTTTGGCCACACTGGTGGAGCTCAGGGATTCTCCTGGCTCTGCACTCAGAAATCACTCCTGGCAGGCTTAGGGACCATTTGGGATGCTGGGAATTGAACCCAGGGTCTGCCTTGTGCAAGGCAAATGCCCTACAGCTGTGCTATCCCTCCAGCCCCAAGAGGATGAAAAGAAATGAAGAAGTCTAAAGCTGTTAAATGTTTCATCCAAACAATTCCTTTCCAAAGCATGTGTTAATGAGAATGGAGAGCTATAGAAATATCTATTCAAATGTTTGGAAATAAAACTCAGAATTAGAGCACCAGGCTTTCATATGTGATAGTCTTAGTTTTATTCCTAGAAATGCTCAACAAAAGTGTTAAACATACTTCAAATTGACCATAAAATGAAAGAAAAAATCTCAAATACCTTTTAGAAAAAAATAATAATAGCTGAATCATTGATATATATGTATATGATGGAATTATTACAGAAATGACAGGAAATACCCTACTGCTGCTACATGCATTAACGTATATCAGTCTTTGCCTCTTTTTTTTCTTTTCTTTTCTTTTTTTTTTTGGTCCAGACCTGCTGCTGTCAAGGATAGGGTAATACCTGGCAGGCTCAAAGAACTGAATGAGGTGTGGGGATCAAAGTTGGATTGGCTGCAGGCAAAGCAAACACCTTACTCACCAAACTCTTTCTCAGACCCAACATCAGTGTTCTATAACAATTGTACTCTTTTGCAAGGGAGAAGTAGTTAGAGGAAGATTGATACTAATGGTGAGATTGGGGCTAAAATATTGTTCGTCTGCCATCAGAAACTTTACAAATTGTGGATCTTCAATGAAAAATATTAAAGCAATTTTTAAAATAATTAAAAATCTCAAACATTATAATAATAATAAAACCTAATAATAATAATAAAGTTATAACATTTTTAAAAAACAAAACAAATCAATTATTCTGGAAGGCTGGAGGAAAGATAATATAGCAGGTAAGGCATTTGCCTTGCATGTGGCCAACTCCAAGTTCTATTCCTGGCATTCTGTATGGTCCCCCAAGTTCAACAAGGACTGATCTTTGATCACAGAGCCAGGAATAAAATTTGAACACTGAGTGTGGCCCTCAAAGTAAAGAAAACCAATCATAAAACAATTATTCTGCAATGTTCTTATAAAAACCAATATTAATAAAATGGCTATTTTAGTTAACAGAACTTTACCACTTTTCTATGAATGAATACATTGTATTTATATATCAACAATTCATATGTGTCTGTTAGAATATAGAGCCAAAGGCATGATAATTTATAACTATGATTATATTTGAGTTAAAGTGAAAGAGAGGAGCTATTTACAGATCTGCAATGGCATTGGGGATTCTCCATTACTTATTTTAGCTGGTTTATTAGTACATATTTTAAAAAATTCCCACATGGAAAGGCCAAAGTGATAGGATAGCATTTGGGGCACTTGCTATGCATGCAGAGTTGACCTAGATTTGATCCCTGAAACAAATACAGTCCCCTGAGCCCCAACAGGCATGATCCCTGAGCAAAGAGCCATATTTTAGCCCTGAGCACAGGTGTAGAAAAAACTATTTACAAGAATGAGAACAAGCAGCGTTGGTGGGGATGTGGAGAGAAAGGAACACTTATCCACTGCTGGTGGGAATGCCGTCTAGTTCAACCTTTATGGAAAGCAATATGGAGATTCCTCTAAAAACTGGAAATCGAGCTCCCATATGACCCAGCTATACCACTCCTAGGAATATACCTTAGGAACACAAAAATACAATACAAAAATCCCTTCTTTACACCTATATTCATTGCAGCACTATTTACCATAGCAAGACTCTGGAAACAGCCAAGATACCCTTCAACAGATGAATGGCTAAAGAAACCTTGGTACATATACACAATGGCATATTATGCAGCTGTCAAGAGAGATGAAGTAATGAAATTTTCCTATACATGGATGTACATGGAATCTATTATGCTGAGTGAAATAAGTCAGAGAGAGAGAGAAAGACACAGAATGGTCTCACTCATCTATGGGTTTTAAGAAAAATGAAAGACATTCTTGCAATAATAATTTTCAGACACAAAAGAGAAAAGAGCTGGAAGTTACAGCTCATCTCATGAAGCTCATCACAAACAGGGATGAGTTTAGTTAGAGAAATAACTACGGTTTGAACTATCCTAATAATGAGAATGTACGAGGGAAATAGAAAGCCTGTCTAGAGTACAGGCGGGGGGTGGGTGGGGAGGAGGGAGATTTGGGACATTGGTGATGGGAATGTTGCACTGGTGATGGGTGGTGTTCTTTATACGACTGAAACCCAAACACAATCATGTATGTAATAAAATTGTTTAAATAAAAAATAAAAATAAATAAAAAAAGAAAAATTATTTACAAATATATGCTTATAGGCTGTGTATAGACACAAATATGTAATCTATTAGATTTTGTTGTTTGTTTTCTGCTTTTTTGTTGTGTTTTATTTTTCAGACACACCCTATAGTGTTCAGATTTCTCCAGCCTCAGTACATCAGAAATCACTCCTGGCAGGCTCAGGGAACCATATGGAATGCCAGAGATAGAACCTGGGTTAGCTGCATCAAGGCAAATGCCCTACCCACTGTGCTATCATTTGTCCTCTATTGTTTCTTTTAAATATGTCTATTCAGTATGTCCTATTTTGCTAATTGCCTAATAGGCTTTAGTAAGATATAATGAGACATACATGCTGCATATTTTGATATTTTGTAATCTGTATTTACCAGTAGTACTAAAGATGGTAACATTTTTGCATCTGAAGAAACTTTTTATTATAACTTTTAGTGTAACCGAGGAGGAGTCATCCAAATACCTCTGATTTTCATCTTTATCATTGATTTTTACTTGGTAAATTACCCATCTCAATTTTATACAGATGATCTGTGATTTATAATGTTTCTTAATATGTTTTTAAAATCTATTTTGGGATAAAGTAGGATTTTATGGGTTTTACTGGGATTCAGTGGGATATCAGATTATGTTGAAACTGGGATTGTTAAGTGCATTTGCAATGTGTGGTATTTTTCATTTTTGATGATCTTATTGGGACATAATCTTATTGTAGGAGTATCTGTAATTAGAGGTATATTGTCCTCTTTGTAAACTACTTTTCTATTCTCTCTCCAACCTCTTCCAATGTTCTCTTATATTCTATGTTACTCTTCGAATGTTCCTGTTTCAGCCTGGGTGCTTAAAGCAAAGGGTTCCAATATCATCATGAGCTTAAAAAACAATATTTCTGTTAAACTTTGAATAACATAAATAAATGAGCTCTGACAAAGTTTTTTAAAAAGGCTAAATCAGCTGTCCCTTTAAACACTGCCAAATCTTTGATAGAATTTCAAATATGGCAATGACAAATTCTGACTGCTGAAAGAGAAAAGAAAATGAGAAAAATGTAATTCTTTACTTTTTGAAGGTAACTCATAGCCAAATACCTGTTAGAATCATAGTATATGGGTCATATGTTGTGATCTGAAGGATTAAAGGTATATAGTACATTATTCTCATATAGATAATATTTTTGAAAAAGCTAAGGGATTGTCATTACAGTGCATACATTTTGATTAGAAAGAATATTCTGGTTGCCTATTAGCAGAAATTTCAAGCACACAATTTCAAATTTGTGAACATTTCTTTAAACTTGATTGATGGGTTTTTGGACCACAACCAGCGATGCTCAGGGTTTTCTCTTGGATCTGCACTCAAAAATTGCCCCTGGCAGACTGGGGACCCTATGGGATGCCAGGAATCTAACCTGGTCCCTTCCGGGTTGGCGCATGCAAGGCAAACGCCCCACATCTGTGCTCTCTCTCCAGCCCCAATTTTGTGAACATTTGAATGTAATGCAGAAATGTAGATTTATTTTTGAAAAGCTAAGTGATACCTTTCAATGGAAAGTGCTCCAAAAGGGCTATGATAAGTAAAGCAACTCACACCTTGGTACATATACTGTAACTGAGAAAAATCGCAGGTGAAGGGCTTAGAATGTAAACATTCTTACAAAATGAAGTCAAGATCAAGGAGAAAATTCAAAGTTCTAGAGTGCATGCTATGCATGCAAGATTCTTGGGTTTCATCCTTGATACTCTGTAATCCCCTGAGTACTACTGGGAGTGATTCAGAACAGAGTAGGGAGTAGCACCAGAGATGAGTAGGTATGGCTAAAAATCAATAACATAAAGATAAATGTCACAACAATAAAAATTACTTCTAAAATGGTAGCAATTGAAGAAGGAAAGTATCAGGGAGTTTTATGAGGAAAATTAATGAATAACATATCTCATACAATATCTGCTCATAAATACAGAGACACCAAAAAGTTTATTTGTAGACATTTTCATTCTATGGGGCAGAATTTCAAAACTCCAGTTACTTCGGTCTAAGAAGTAATATACATTTTAAACTTGATCATTATAAAGTTTATTAATTTTTATTAATGATACATATGAAATGAATGATCAGTAATAAAATTGAAATAAATATTTAGCTTCACTTTGAATGAATGACAGAATAAAATGTATTTTATTAACATCTGCAGTTATAAACTAAACCATAAACTAGTAAGATATACTGGAAAAATACTCATTTTACAAAAGGTATTGTTTGCATTAAATAAGTAAAGATGTGAGAGTAATAATAAATTTGTCTACTTGGAGAAAT